>NC_142934.1:48334894-48514894 GCF_046866305.1 Octopus bimaculoides
ATATATATATATATATATATATATATATTGTATATATATATATATATAATATTTTGGACTAAAAGCTAGCTATAAGTCGATTAGTGTGTTTAAGTGTTGCGTAGAGCCCGGGCACAGTTTGGGCTACCTGTTGTCATCTGCATTTGTGGTATATATCCGTTGCATCTACTTCAGGAACTCCGCAGTATCAGTTGGGGGTAATTATATTAATTAATCAACGGTGTTAAAATTTTTGTCTAAATTTTTGTTAAAATTTTGTGGTATTTGTCTTAAGATTACCTCTGTCTTAATTAGCCGCAAGCTAAAGATACAAGGAAATATTTCAATGAGGGCAAAGTTCTTTCCAGCCACAGCTAGCGTGTTCAAGAACTTGCATTGCAACCTCCTTTGGGTCGTTTCAATGATCTGTAAACGCACCCAGCTACATGTTCGGACGACAATTTGTTAGCTCCTGTACAAGAAATAGTGAAAGCAAAAATAAAAACCTTCACTGGCGTTCCGAATGGCGACTGGGCTGTGTAAAGATCCAGTGTACGCAATTCAAATAGTATTAAGCTTAAATTAGCCATCTGCATATGAAATAATATATATACACTGTTTATATTCCAGTTACTCTTATGAGCGTGCTGTGTTGCGAAGAAATAATTGTCAGAGATTACGAAAATTCGTCCCAACACATTTATAAGCGTTATGTCAGGACAAATACTACAGTATATATATATATATCTTATTCTTTTACTTGTTTCAGTCATTTGTCTGCGGCCATGTTGGAGCTCCACTGTTAGTCGAACAGATCGATCCCAGGAATTGCTCTTTGTAAGCCTAGTTGTTATAACATGGCCTCTTTTGCTCGACCACCAAGTTACGGTTTAAAACACCGACATCAGCTGACAAGCGACGGGGGGAGGTTCAAAGACAAATGCACAAATACATACATACGTGATATATATGTGTGCATATATATATATATATATATATATATATATATATATATATATATATATATATATATATATATATATATATATACTCCGGGCTTCTTTCATTTTCCGTCTACCAAATGCACTGACAAAACTTTGGTCGGCCTGAGGCTATAGTAGAAGACACTATCTCAAGGTGCCACGCAGTGGGACTGAACCGGGAACCATGTGGTTGGGAAGCAAGCGTCTTACTACACAGCCACTCCTGCGCCTACATACATACATATACACGCATATACACATATATATAAGTAAGCATATACACATATATGTACTTGAGTATGTGTGTCTATGTGTGGATGTGTGAGTGTTTGTGTGTGTGTTTGTGTGTGTGTGTGTGTGTGTGTGTGTGTGTGTGTGTGTGTGTGTGTGTGTGTGTGTGTGTGTGTGTGTGTTGGAAATATAATTTAGGTACTACTATTGAAAAGTACTCCATGAAACGATGACTTCAGAGCTATGACAATTGTCTGAATAACAAATGAAGCGAATAGAAAATATACGGTCTATTGCACAGAAAATACACATTTTAAATACCTTATTAGTTCATGTCCTATGTATATTTTCGCTGAATATAATCAGCCGGAGTTAAATAAGTTTATGCTAGATTGTCTGCCTTATATGCCAGGAGCTATGTTGAATCATCGTGGAACCTTTGACCGAACGGAAAGCAAAGACGAATCATCCGCTGTATGGAGTCGGTTTGAAAAGAATTTCTCGTAAGAAAGACATGTTTATCATGGCATACAGAGAGAGATAAACTCACAAAGTCACAAACTCCATCTACGTCTGTCTATCTGCCTATAACGTCTGTATACCTCTAATTCTCTTTCTTTCTCTCTCTTCGGTTCGTGTATTGGTATCTGTTCCATGATTTTGTGTTTATTGGTGTTAACAAAGTTTTGTATGAACAAGGTTACTTAACGGTTTGATAAATATGGATCAATATCCTAAGCCAGGGGTCGACATGATCAGTTAAAACCACTAAAGTTGGGTGCCCAAGCATGGCGGCATTCTTAGTGACAACAATCATGAAAGGAAAAAAAAATATGGCGCAAATGTTGAAAAATATGTTGAGACAATAAATCTTGAGATGATAATAATTTACATGCTATTATTTATAGCATTTGCTAGGATATGGGCATACACGTCTGATGAAAAAATGGTACTACACAAATAAATAGTTGGCTGTGGTGTTCTAAAATAACCTATAACAGAAATATATGTTAACACAGAACGCATTCCGTATTACTCGAACATAGATACGATTTTCAGTATTCACTGTTCAACTACTGACATCTAAAACGACGACCAAACACAGTAAACTTACAGGATCGAACTAACACCGTCAATTACTATTTCTTTATTAGCCACTAAGGGCCCAATATAGAGGGGACAGTACATAAACAGACAACACAAGTGCGAACACAAAACATAAAGGAAGAAATGATAATGAATTATAAATAAATGAATGTGCAATGGTTACTCAAACCCCACTCTCGAGCAGTACCATTTAACTGTGTTTATCAAAGTTTTTATATATTTTTTTTCTTTTTCTCTGTGTTGTAGTGGAGGCGCAATGGCCCAGTGGTTAGGGCAGCGGACTCGCGGTCGTAGGATCGCGGTTTCGATTCTCAGAGCGGGCGTTGTGAGTGTTTATTGAGCGAAAACACCTAAAGCTCCACAAGGCTCCGGCAGGGGATGGTGGCGAACACTGCTGCACTCTTTCACCACAACTTTCTCTCACTCTTACTTCCTGTTTCTGTTGTGCCTGTAATTCAAAGGGTCAGCCTTGTCACACTGTGTCACGCTGAATATCCCTGAGAACTACGTTAAGGGTACACGTGTCTGTGGAGTGCTCAGCCACTTGCACATTAATTTCACGAGCAGGCTGTTCCGTTGATCGGATCAACTGGAACCCTCGACGTCGTAAGCGACGGAGTGCCGACAACAACAGCATATGTGTGGTCCTTCTGTTTTCTTTTTTCTGTTTTATAACATTAAAACTACTTACTTGTTTTACCAGTTTATATACGGTTTCAAATCGTCATTGTCCAAAACTGATGTTAGGGCGTTATATGACATCTCTTCTCCTAGTGGGTCTATGTTTAAACCGAACAATACTTTTAATTTAGCATATCTTTCGTAGTCTATTAGTATACATTTATACTTTCTGTATAATCTTCAGTCGGCAATCTAACTCTAATCACCGATTTGTCCTTTTTCTTCGTTCAATTGCCGTGATTTTTCTGTACGTCATCATATATGCTGTTTTTACGGGGCCTTTTGAGGGACTGTGTGTTATGCCTGTCTGTGCCTGAACGTGGACTATCTGGGATGGCTTCTTTTCTTTTTGTTGGTGTTCCTGGTGGTGATGTATGCTGTGTGTTTATGTCTTGTGTTTTGTGTGTTTGCTGTACACTGTTTTCTGTTTTACAATTCTTCCATTTCTTTTGGGGTTTTTTCGGGAGTGTATTTACTATTTCCTTTCTCTTTCTTTTGGGTACTTCTGTAAATTCCTCTTCTTTTTCTTCCATACACTCCTTCTGGGTTGGGTTTGTCATTTCAATACTCCGACTTTGTTCATGCTGGTTTTCTCTAGTTTTATTGTTTATCTGGGGGCACTTTATTTTAATGTGCCCCTTTTGTCCGCAATTGTAACAGGTTGGTGGTCTCCCTTCTGCCACCACTCTCAGTTTATATCTTAAGGCAGCAACACCTCTCCTGCTATTTCGTTCCGGTCTTGCTTGGTGACCTGGATAACCACTTCCAAGCCGTAACCCAACAATTCATTTTCATTGTTCTTGCCACTTGTAATATCTCTGCGTCTTCGTGGGTTCCGTGCTACCAGACACGCTTCTTCAATTTCCGGTGGTATCCATCCTGTCCTAATTCTTGCGACTCTTTTGCCGCAGTAGGTCGGCAGGAGCACCCATTCTTGTGACCTCAGCGTCACAGTGGAGTGATTTATCGCCTCTTGTTCGGTGGCAAACCCCACCTCCACTGTTCCATGTCTTCTACCTCTAGTGTACAATGTTGCAAGACTCTTTACTTCTTCCAGACATTTCTCTATATCTTCTGTAGCTATCTCAATCTTCTTACTGGTTGTGAACAGTGTTCTGTAAACGACTGTCCTTTTTTTTTTCGTTTTGTTGACTACTCTCTTTGGAGGGGGTCAGTCTCAAACATGGCCACTCATTCTGGATCACCTCCTTGTACTCTTCTAACTTCTCCGGTTCAATTCTGACTTCCCGTACCTCCAACAAATCTGTCGCAGTCGTACGGCTTCCAGCAGCTATGCCTCGTCAATTTCAGTGGACACTCTACCTATCCTTACTCTGACCGCACGTTTGCCACAGCCAGTACGTTGTAGTGCCCAATGAGCTGATCTCGAGTTCACTGTAGAGTGTATTTCTTTGATTCATTTTCGTTTACAAAGCGCACCACCACCATACCAAAATTCCGTCCTCTGGTATAGAACGTAGTACAGTCCTTCACTTCTCTTAAACACCCCTCTGCTGCTTCTGTCGCTGCTATTTCTACTTTCTTCGTTATTATGTTTAACGTTCTGTAGATAATAGTTCTTTTCTCAGTATTCTCAATAACTTCTTTGGGAGGCGTCAGCCTAAGACAGTCTCCCTCCTTTTTCAACAAGTCGTTATACTTCTTGAAATTCTTATCTTTAACTTTTATTTCAAGGAATTGCAGTAACTCCGCTGACAGGCTTTTGCCAGTCAGTGCAGCAGAACTGCCCGCTTGCACTGGTCTGTTTTCCATATCCTTCACTACTTCACTCATAAATGGGAAAGACAAATAAAAATTGAAACAAATTCAACAATTCAGGAAATAACAGGTTTACAATAACAGGTTAAGAATTACAGTACTCACATGGAGCGTACACACTTTGAACTAACTCGAACAACACACCAATGGAACAACATTGCCATTAACAGAACTTTTATCTTTATTAGAGGCATATAGCCGAAACAAAGAAGGAATACTACAAGGACAGACAACACAAAACGCGGGGTACATATAACGAATGATGCAATTGAAATGGAATATTTATAATGAAAGGATGGAATGTAATCGGTTAGTCCACTTTAAGTCACGTGTGGTGTTCAGGATTTTCCCATAACAGCATTATGTGTTTCGTGATATTCTAAAAAGGAATTATTTAATATCTGGTGCTAAATTTCTTTTGCACACTTTGCACAATCCATGTAAATATCTTCACATCATAGATTTGTCCCCGGTTTAATGTAAAAGATTTACAATAATTTACTGACGGTTTTCGCGTAGTTGGTGTCAAGAAAATCACCAAGCACTCAATTAGAAGATTGTTCCTTTCACTTGGATCTTAGCAGTCCTCGGGACATTAATTTAACTCACACCTCCTGGCATTGTATCAAATTTCTGGCAGCTTCTTACTAAATCTCGAAGTAAAGTTTGTCAGATTTGTGCATTTATGTGTCTATGCATGTGAGCTTGTGCGCACCAGGTGTGTGTGTGTATGTCTGTGTGTGATCAGCTGTTATAGTTATGCAACCATCCTCTTCTGTTCATGACAACACTATATTCTCATAATGTAGAACACTTTCTACAGAAAATTGATTGGTTCCGTAATATATGCAGAGGGATATATGCGTCAAGACTTGAGCTAAGTTTCTGAATTTATCTCAAAGGTCATCAAAATGGTATTATTAAACACTGCCTCTCTAAATCACTTATACCTTCGGCAATAAATTCTAATATTATATGATAATTAAAGTTCCAAATGTTAGCTAGTATCTTATTAAGGCACCTAGGGAAAATTTGAAAATCACTGTTCATTAATCTATTGATTGATTTAATTATCAAATGATATTGTTCCACATGAAAACCTTGAAACAAAAGATTACTATGTGAAGACAGGTTTCCAAGGTAAAATGGCTTTTTGTCTAGCTACTAGCTTCAATTCCTCATCCTTTATCCGTTAAGATATTTCTGTCGGTCTTCTGGTACTTTTCCCTACAAGATTAAGATTGCTCTTTTGAGACCTGTATTTATATGTACATGTATGTATATGTATTTGTGTGTCTGTGAGTGTGTGCGTGTGTGTATACGTGTCTATGTATGTATATATTTCTTTTAAATGGAAATAGAGCATCTAATCGTCTTTTTCTTTATTAAGTGCACATAATCGGTTTTATGAATTCATCATGTGCTATGTGGTTATTGTCATTGTGCATCTTGTTTCTTCTCAGCATGCTGTTGCTGTTGATAAAATGGCCGATACCATACTTGTTCCTACTATTGCTGTGATACCTCTAGTTTCTTAGATAGGATTTGTCAGCTGAAAACTTTAAGCTATAGAAATATGTGTCAATGGAAGTTTTGTCTATTATGCTGAGTTGCTAAGCAACTAGAGGATGCTGAAAATGCACCTCATCGTAGAACACTTTAATCAGGATGAATGGTTATAGTGTTCATAGCTTGGCATTTAAAGCATTATAAATCAGAAATACGAGTGAACTTAGTGTCACCAAGTAAGCCTTACAAAATAGAATAGGTTGCTACCAAAACAAGTATGGATTTTATTTCTGTCACATGTTTTTGTCACATGTTTTTGATCAATTATACCTCTCACTACAAACTTGTGGCTTAGTAGTTAGGCTATTCAACTCCCAATTGTAAGGTCATGAGTTCAATCTCCAGCAACTTGTTGTGTTCTTGAGCAAGACATTTTATTTCACGTTCCCCAGTTCACTCAGCTGGCCAAAATGTGTTGTACCTACGTTTCAAAGGGCCAGCCTTGTGACATTCTGTGTCACGCTGAATCTCTTTATGAAATGCGGTGTATGTAGAGTGCTTAACCACTTGCACGTTGATTTCACTAGCAGGCTGTTCCATTGATCGGATCAACGGGAATACTCGTTGCCGTAATCGATGGAGTACCATTAAACTATTAAACGATAAGAAATATTTTTTGTAAATTCGAGAAGAAATTTATTGTAACAATTACCAATAAAATTTCCTGGTTATATACTTCTGTAAATTCTATTGACCTCAACTCTACAGATATTCTTCCGAGCTTAGACCTTGAAAAAATTGGACATTCTAGTTATTCAAGAGGGTTTCAAGAGGTCGCTGCCAAGACGCCCAGTCAATATTCGTAACAGTTTGATGTATAGGATATATATCTGACCTGCGAAATACTCTTGATGCCAGTAATAACGCCGGAAGGATGAAAATAATATTTATCATTTGCAGGATTTGAAAAGAAGCTCTAGATATCAAAATTTGTTAGTATTCTTATTGTTACAACGTATTTTCTGTGAAATACCTTTCATAGGAAATGAAACATTTGTTCATAACAATGAACACTTTAGCTTTATGCAAATCTCAGCGATGTTGTATAAAGCAAAAATACTTATATACACATAAACATAGACATAGACATAAATGAATACGAACGTAAATTTCAAATGTAAAATTGAAAGAAACACTAATTTGCAGAAAAGAGTAAAATTAATGTTCTCAGATACTTAAAAGAAAATGATAATTGAAATAGAGAAGAAAGATGAAGTAAAAACAAAGCCAGAAAACTGAATATATTATTTTATTTATCTTACTTGAGTGTAATCGACTAGGTGAGACTGTTGACACCTCTCACAAGCTTCTCACACTCTTTTATATTATTTAACAGACAAAACAGGTTTCTTTTATCTACCGAAACTAGAAAGAAATCAATAAAGACATTATTGCAACAAATACGACAAAGTGAATGTAAATAGCCCCTTTATAGCGAACGCAACGTCCTCAAAAACAAGAACAACAACGACGATGACAACAACAACGACAACAACAGCAACAACGTCAACAACAACAACAGTAACAATAATAATAATAATAATAATAATAATAATAATAATAATAATAATAATAATAATAATGATAATAATGATGAAGATGATAATTCCTTTTAATTTTGGCACAAGGACTTCAGTTTTGAGGGGAGGGAGAAGTCAATTGTCAATTACATCTAAACCAGCGCTCAAATGGTACTTACTCTAACGACCACGCAGTGATGAAATTTTAAGTCAGAACGTAAATACCGTTAAGTATTTTTCCGGCAGGCTAACGTTTCTCCAAGTCTAATAATAATAATAATGGTTTCAAATTTTGGCACAGGGGCTTGACAGAATTACTAGTAAAATGATGACACCACAAGGTGGAGAAGTTGTATCTATCACGACTGAGACGAGGGAGAGGTCTTATTAGCTGTGAAATGTGTGTGAAGCCAGCTGAAAATAATATAGTATATAAAGTATATAAAGAATGCAAAAGGGATATTGATAGGGCGTGTAAGAAAGATAAACATGCTAAGCAGTGATGAAGTAAAGGAAAATGGAGAAATTAAAGAAGACAAGACTGTGTGACAGAGTGAAGAAATGGAAAGAAAAAAATGCATGGTTAATTCCTGCGGGAAATGCTTAAGACAGTTCAAATACAAAAAAGGGATCTTTCTGATTTGGCGGGTGCCACTTGTTTTCTTAACGAAACACTTTCAAACTTGGGACACTGGTAGAATGTGTCATTTTAAACATCTTTTACTCTTAGTGTTACTGAGAAAATTTTATCTTTTTGAGTTGTTTCGTGTTAATATTGTCATATTTCGTTAATTTCAACCAATTACATACGTCTATTGCCCCCGTCAACTGCTGCTTAGCTAGTTCACTAATCCGTTCCCTTTTGTCTCTGCGAGCCGGAAAGTACGCATTTAACTTCCAGTAACCAGCTCCCAGTCTATGAGTCCTATCTAAATGGACTTGACCTAAGAAATACTGTATCTAGATTCGATTTGAATGACCCGTTGTGGTTGTCCACGGCCATACTGGCGCATCAGGGAAATCCAGTCGATACCTATCAGACAATTGCAAGCCTCTGAGCAGGTTTTTGAGGTTTTTATAGTCCCTTCTTCTGTGTACTAGACTCACAATTCCTTCCTTGAGTCCAAAATCCCATTACAGTCCCCTATTAGTACTAAACTGCGAGACGTTTCCTGGTAACTTAGATCCTTTCGGGGCACAGACAACCACCAGTCTAAGAGCGCAACCTTCACTACTATTCACATATAGGACCACTGATCTGCCGCCCAGGTCCAAGAAGATTGCCTTTACTTCGACATCCCTTTCAGAATAGCACTGGTACCCTGACAGACATCATGATGACAATATCTCATAGTCATCGAAAATGGGCGCTAATCCTTTCCCATTAAAAATCCTTGTTTCGCTAATTGCAGCCACATCTAAATCGAGCGACCTGAAGTCGTTTAGCAAGTGAACTTGCTTCCAAGCTAACCCCAGGCCACGAACATTCACACACCCTACTCTGAAAATTCACTCTTTTGTGTGAATGTTTCTGCCTTCCCTTACTTCCTGTATTAACTCGCTGATGCTCTTCCGAACGTTGTGAAGTTGATGAGGCATTCAGATTCTCTAGTCAGTGTATGGGTTGTTCTTGTGATTGTTGCTTCTCTTTGTGTATCTTTTTCTGTTTTGGTGCTTTTAATAATTGTATTTGTGGATGACTGAGTGTGCATTGCTTTTGTTGTTGCGATTTGGTGCGTGTGTCGGTGTTGTTAGTGTAGCTGATGGATTAGGTGAATTTTCCTCGGCCTGTCTTTTCATTTTCAGCTTAGGACGGCCATTTTTTGAAATATTTTTTCGGTTTTACCCAGCTCGAGACATTCTTGGGGGAGACAGTTCTTCCTCATCGCATAATAAGGCTTCTCAATCGCCCGTGTCGGGAGTACACGGTGCATCTACGTCTCACGCCTGTAGGGATGGCCAGACGTTCTTTATTTCCACCGCTACAGTCGTTGGTGCCATTGTGGTGGTGGGATTCTGCTGCTGAAAATGTTGCTTTAATGGCTGTTGCTGTATTAATTTTTGTGGCAGCATTTGGCTTTCTTGTGGTGGTGGTGGTTGTGGTAGCAGAGCCGCCGTTTCTCGAGCTCCATTCTGTTGATATTGTGGCAAGGCAACCAAGTGGGCGTTAAACCTACAAGTGTAGCACCTTGGCTTTCTGCCTTCCACCATGACTTGGAGATTGTGCTCCGTTGGACAGCTCGATAAGGTCGGGGAACTTGTCCAAGCATTCAGGTTTTACCTAGATCAAAATCTCCAACCCGATTACGGACCAGTTCTCCTTCCGATATTTTTTAAAATTTCTACAAGCGAATCCGGGCCTTCGACCGCAAAGCACGCAGTGAACCACCAAATTTACAAATCTGGTGGAATATCCGATATTTCAACTTTTCACCACCCGCCACCCAAGGCATGTAAGAAGGAGAAGATCCTTGGATTTGCAGTGGACCATTAAGTGATTTTTGGCCCAGTGTCTCTGTGAGGAGCTTCCTTTCAACGGAACTATATTGTCTCCTTCGTGTGAAAAAATCAATGTCAGTATAAATACCCTTCAAGCATTGTTCAACTTGGATGTGTGACGCACTGAATATTTTCCTAGTCTTTAGTGACACACATCTGTATACAATGGTCCTTCTGACCCTCATCTCCAACAAATCTGAAGGGATAGCAAGCCTGCATTTCCTATCCCTTCTGTTGAGAAGATTTTCTGCTTCACCCAGGTACGCATATTTTCCTTCCAATCAGTTAAGATATGAAGCCATGAGAGCCACTGCCTGGTACTATATCAGGACATTTATTATCATTATTATTATCATTATTATTATTATTATTATTATTATTATTATTATTATTATTATTATTATTATTATTATTATTATTATTATTATTATCATCATCATTATTACTATTATAGTAGACGTCGCACAGTATAGAATATCTTGAAGTTGTTGATTGAAGATATTGTGTCTACTGGGGGTTTATTCTGTTTGTCAAGTCACAACAAAGGCCTCAGACAGACAGTACTTTAGGCAATATGCGTGCAGTTCCAAGTAATGCCGACTTTTGGAATACACTAAGATTGTAAGGTATTTCTAAAGTTTTCAGATGTTTTTCAAATTCGGTGGTATTTAACCCAATGCTCTGAGGGCAATAGGGATAACATGTATGTTTGATTCGTAGCAGCCACATCGTAGCGAGCTCGATTATCAGGTCTCCATATTTATTAAACTTTTAAACTCTTTCTTTCATGATGATACGTTGATCTCCTGGCACTACCACCTCAATTATTAGGCACTCTTGTTTGTCCCTCCTCAAGGTTACTATATCCGGCCATCGGTGCTCTAATCCCTTGTCTGTCTGGACTCAAAGACCCAGAGGATTTTGCCTTCCCTTTTCTTCTTATTATTACTTCAAATGTTTGCCACACGCACACACTGGAGAAGGTGGGGATGAGTCAATTACATCAACCCCAGTGTTCAACTGGTACTTATTTTATCGACCCAGAAAGGATGAAAAGCAAAGGCAACCTCCGCGGAATTTGAAAAAACAACGTACGAATTACTGCTAAGCATTTCGCCCGGCGTGGTAACAATTCAGCCAGCTCGACTTAATAATAATAATAATAATAATAATAATAATAATAATAATAATAATAATAATAATAATAATAATAATAATAATGATAACCATAATGATAATAATCATAATGATGATGATAATCGTTATAATAATATCGCTGTGAAAACAACATCCATTCATGAATTTATTTATTCATTTATTCTTTTTAATACATATTTTTGCCTGTGAATTTGCGTGTGCAAATGAGATTCTGTGCTCTAGGTGTACGGGAAGCACTCGGCGTGAACATGGAAGAAAATTTGAAGAAAGAAGAAAACAACAACAACATAATAATAATAATACCATTATTATTATTATTATTATTATTATTATTATTATTATTATTAATAATAATAATAATAATAATAATAATAATAATAATAATAATAATAATAATAAGGACTTACAAATATATATTGTTATATATATTTGCACTACTGGGTACTGCACACGTTCTACGCAAAACACTTTCAATACGGTAAACATAAGAGCACCACAGCAAACCACAGCACATACCCAAGGCGCACAGAGCTGCGCTCGGTAGTGAAGTGAAAGCACGTTATAAAAATAAAACTACTAAACAATAATAATAATAATAATAATAATAATAATAATAATAATAATAATAATAATAATGATGATGATGATGATGATGATGATAATAATAAGTATTAGATAGCTGAAATGAACGAATAGCATGGTACCGTACGCTGCAGGTAGTAAGCCTGATATGCATGCAAGACTCCAAGAGCTCCAACAAAACTTGTGATAAAGAGATAATAATAATAATAATAATAATAATAATAATAATAATAATAATAATAATAATAATAATAATAACAATGAAAAAGATGGGCTACAGCAAATATTCTGCTTAATACCAGAGATTTGCTTGTCAGTTGTTTGACCTTAACCAATTGAGCTTGTCCTTTGGTGGCTGACGGTATGTGCATCTCTGATCACGAACAGAAGTAGTGTTGGAGCATCATAGCCATGTGTTGAGAGGTAGTTTTTAAGGTTTGAATAATTCATCTTTGAAAACATGGGTGCTTTGCTCAACATCCTTAAACAAAACGTATTCAGGGACCTTTTGAGCAGGATGGGCTACTCGACCTGAAGAAAATTCTAACTAGGCCCCACCTGCGAGGTCATGCGCTGTTTATCTTGATATAAGATCACCAAGTCGCGCACATATGGTTGTGATGCATGTGCCTCGTGTACCCTTATCAGACGGGTAGTCATGATGGGTGTAATGGGCTTCGTATATTTTACCCCAGTGTCACTTTGATGGCATGCACTGCTCTCTCACTCCATAATAATAATAATAATAATAATAATAATAATAATAATAATAATAATCATAATAATAGTAATAATTCCTCCTGTATATACATAGACATATAAGAATACTCCCAAGTATACACAAATATATATGACTAGAGCCATTTTTTTTATACGGCCAATTTTTTGCTGACATCCTTCAAAATGGAAGACCAACATGGATCACAAAATAAAGGAAAGTACTCTTTTACTTGTTTCAGTCATTTGACTGCGGCCGTGCTGGAGCACGGCCTTTAGTCGAGCAAATCGACCCCAGGACTTATTCTTTAGAAGCCTAGTACTTATTCTATCGGACTATTTTTGCCGAACCGCTAAGTTACGGGGGCATAAACACACCAACATCGGTTGTCAAGTGATGTTGGGGGTACAAACACAGACACACGAATATATACACACATATACATAGACATATATATACATATATACGACGGGCTTCTTTCTGTTTCCATCTACCAAATCCACTCACAAGGCTTTGGTCGGCCCGAGGCTATAGTAGAAGACACTTGCCGAAGGTGCAACGCAGTGGGACTGAACCCGGGACCATGTGGTTGGTAAGCAAGCTACTTCCCACACAGCCACTCCTACGCCTACTGATGCAGAAGGACAAAGAAATGAGAGAGGAAATCAGCAATAAAAGACCCATTTCTTGCTTACCATCAATAAACCCCGAAAGGACGAAAGCAATGAAGACCTCGGCAGAAATGGAATTTAGAACATAAAGAGAGAAGAAATGCCGCTAAGTGTACTAACGGTTATGCTTGTCCACTACTTTAATATTATTATTATTATTATTATTATTATTATTATTATTATTATTATTATTATTATTATTATTATTATTATTATTATTATTATTATCATAGTTCAGTTAATTATTACAATAGAAAGATAAACATGAGGTGAAAATGAGAGGTTTGGGTATAGACATTATGGTTGTAATAATTTTTAAAGGAAAACTATTGAAAATTAATGATCGATAATATAACAAAAAGAAAAGAATAAAGTTTAAACTGTAGAGGGTAGAAGGGATAAATTGATAAAATAAAAATACGAAGGTGAATAAGTGAGAGAATAGGTAAAAGTGAATGGTTAAAATGTCTAAAGGTTAAAAATGGTTTTAAAAGGTTGCGCATTTTATTGCAAGGGATGGGACAGAAATGGTGTTTGTTATAATTTTCAATTGTTTGTTGAGTATGGCAGGTCAGTAGTTTTATGTATGGAGGAGGGTAATAAACAAAATAGAGTATAAATGGTGAATGGGAAACTCGAAGAAATAGAAACAATGAACGAGGAAAAGTAGGAGCAATTAAGGTTATTTGCAGTTATTGGGGAGAAAATTAAAGTTAAAATGAATTTTGGAATATATCTAAATATGGAAAATTTTGAGTAAAATGTATGGACGTAAGAAACAGACTAAAAAAATTAAAGCAAATATTAGCGAAATAGTGGGGCTTACATATCAGAAAAGGTGAATAAAAAGAAAATACAACACTATAGGTTCCCAACCATGAAAGTATATACAAGATATTTCTTGCAGAAAAACCTGTAGAATTGGAAATCGAAAGAATAGGAAATAATGTAGGATTCAATAGAATTTTTCCGATATGCAGATGATAATGGCTGAAATGGGCATAATAATATGATAAAGGCATATAAGTTATCGCATAATAATAGAATTAAAAGATTTTCCAAAATGTTATAACTGTATTAAAGTAATTATACTAATGGTGAAATTAAATAAATATAACTGGGCCCTGAAGCTCTCAAAGACCGCATCATACGGGACTGAGTAAACGGGAAAACTCGAGCGTGACTTCGACGAAGATGAAGCGATTACATCAATACTGGACGACGAGGACCCTGGTGGAGTGTACGACAGAACTTGGCGTGGGATGTTTGTTGCATCCAATATTCCTGACTATCAGCCCCAAGAACAGGAATATACTATTGTCGTCCATTGAACTCCCAATCAATACGTAACAAATGTACATTTCGTTAAATAATTAAAAACCGCCAGTCACACGATTACGGTTGATGTCGTTACCCTTTCTCATAGGTTCTGCTGTTGATCGTGCTTCCGCTACGGCAATATAGAAATTCGTAGTTTACGGTAAGTTGATCCTCGTTCCTATACCTGTGCTTATAAAACAAGCAAATTACAAAACATCACAATGACGTCGCTGATGGAACAAAGAAAATCTCTTCTTGACATAGACTTACCGTCGATCGAAAACGTCTCAACCTGGCTCATGACATTCGAAGAAAAAGCTTACGTGGACAAATTAAAGGATAACCTATAAAATAATGATCAAAGTCCTGTGGCTATGAAATTCATTTCTTTGGTGGGAATAGAAGCATTTGATATATCTAAAAATAATTTGATATGTTAATATCCCGAAGGATGTTAAGAAAATGACATGAAATGATCTAGAAAATTCGATTCTCAATCATGTTGCTCCTTCAGAGAAACTGATAATAGCCGAAAGAACAAAATTCTACTCCACTATACAACAGCCCAAGGAACCAACTTATCAATTTCTTTCAAATCTGTGACACACCAGTGAATACTGCGATTTTGAAAATCAAAAATACGTCCGAAACGTTAGCGACATAATTATTTTTTTATCAAGATAAACAGCACATGACCTTGAAATGTGGGGCCCAGTTAGAATTTTCTTTAGGTTGAGTAGCCCATCTTTTCTACCAACACAAAACAATGTACATGATAACACTTCCAATTAGTTAAGATCAGAAGCCATGTGAGCCGGTGCCTGGTACTCCATCAGGGCATTTATTATCATTATTATTATTATTATTTTTACTATTATTATTATTATTATTATTATTATTATTATTATTATTATTATTATTATTATTATTGACTGAGAGAGCAGTGCATCCATTAAAGTGACACTGGGGTACAAATATACGAAGCCCAATATACCCATCATGACTACTGGTCTGATTAGGGTACACCATCACATGCATCACAACCAAATGTGCGCGACATCGTGATCTCATATCAAGATAAACAGCGCATGACCTCGCAGGTGGGGCCCAGTTAGAATTTTCTTGAGGTCGAGTAGCCCATCCCGTTCAAAATGTCCCTCAATAAGGTTTGTTTCAGGATGTTGAGGAAAATACCCATGTTTCCAAAAGTGAATTATTAAAACCCCAAAGAATTCCTCTCAACACATGGCTATGATGCTCCCCCACTACATCTACTCATAATCAGAGATGCTCATATCGTCAGCCAGTAAAGGACAGGCTCAAATGGTTAAGGTCAAACAACTCACTAGCAAATCTGTGGTATTAAGCAGAATATTTGCTATAGCCCATCTTTTTATACCAGGACAAAACAATGTACATGATAACACTTCCAATCAATTAAGATCAGAATTCATGAGAGCCACTGCCTGGTATATTATTATTATTATTATTATTATTATTATTATTATTATTATTATTATTATTATTATTATTATTATTATTATTAAAAGCAACAAGTTTATTCTCCATGTATATTACACAACTATGCTGTAAAACAATACCCACGTAAAAACGTTAAAAGTGAAACATCCCGGATATCGGTGTAACGATTCCAACAGAGAAGCTACCTTTTGACGCACACACACACACACACACACACACACACACACACACACACACACACACACACACACACACATACACACACACATTTATATGTATGTATTCAAATATTCATGTGCATGTATATATATGTTTATATAGATACACATATACATACATTATATATATGTATAAATATATACAACAATCTATGTAGCTGCGCGCTAGCGCGCACACACACGCTTATGTGAAGGAACTTAAATCACTTAAACGAAAATACAATATCGACGTAACAAGTAACGGAATGTACACATAAGCAACCAAAATATAAATAAAAAGATACTGACACGGTAAATCACGAAAATATACCTAACACGTGCAAAGGAAGTATAACAAAACAAAACCATAAAACACCTACAGTATACTAACCAAGACAAACTGAACCAGACCAACACGAACACAATAAAATGTAAAGGAAATGTGTAGAAGAACACTTCAGAATAGGAAATTCTAAACGTGAAGGAAATCATAAGCATGACAATCTAAAGGTGGGAATTATTAACAAACGAGAGAAAAATCAAACACTAGAGCTTCCTCTCTTCCAACGAAAGTAAAACCTCACCAAGTATAAAAGATAACGTTAAAAACTAGCAACAGTAATGGAAATCGCAATCGAGGCAATAGCATAGTTAATGAAAACAGAAACGAACACGAGTATCTGCAGGTTAAACAAAATATTATATATGTACAGTAGAAAATGTAGTTATAACGGGATATGTGTATTTCCACGGATCAAATCATGTAGGAATAACAAAACCCAACATGGAAATCAAATTTATAGAGAAATGTGGTATCTACGAGGAACATATCTCTCAAACTTTATTGAAAGCAATAACTAAACAACACAATTGAAAACAGGTTGACAAAAACAAATATACCTAGGCTTAACGAAGGAATATCTGAAATCAACAAACGATTTGTTATAAAGGACCTTTCCTAAATTGCAATGAATTTGTTGCAATATGAAAGCCTCAAAAATTCTTTCAACGAAACATACAACTTGAGTTCAACCGCAAACGACTCTTTACCTTTAAGAACTATCTAATTATTAATTATCAGGACGTTAAGAATGAAATATCCGATTGTTTTATGCACCAAGTTTGACAGTCTATAACACTGCTTTATCCAGACAATTCTTTGCTTTACAACATTGAAAAGCTACATCATCGCTTTTCGAAATGCAATTAATGGTGTATGATTATATTGTGAATTTTCTCTAATAAATCAATTTTTGTGAACCCAGGGGTAGATAAAACATTCGTGTTGTTTATGAATATGAGTTCCGTTGTGGAACCAATGCATCCCAGACAGCTCAAAACATCAATGAGGTGTTTGGTGAAGATGTGGCAAATGAGCGCACTGTATGTCGATGGCCTGAGATGTTCCAGTCTGGTGATTTCATTCTTGAAAATCAGCCCTGTGATAGACCTGAGACCAAGGTGGATAATGATAAGTAGGAAACTGTAGTGGAAGCATATACAGCTCAATCTACGCGTGAGTTAGTAGGAAGGTTTGATGTTTCGATTCCAACTGTATTGGATCATCTGAAACAGATCGACAAGGTAAAGAAACTGGACAAGTGGGCACCACACGAACTGAACGAGCAACAAATGGCACGTCGTCTTGAAACTTGCTGTTCTTTGCAGTCGTGCCATAAAAGCGAACCATTTTTGCATAGTACTGTTACGTGTGAGGAAAAATAGATTCTTTTCAACAATAGCAAGCGTTCTGCACGGTGGTCGGATAGAGACGAAGTGCCCAAACACAATCCAAAAAAGAATATTCACCACAAAATGCTAATAATGTTAGTTTGGAGGTCCAGCGCTTGTGTCATCCACTACTGTTTCATGAGACCTGATAAGTCAATTACAGCGGATGTATACAACAACGAATCGAATGAGATGACGAGTGAACTAACATTTAACAACCGTGTTCGATCAATAGAAACAGGCCAATTCTTTTGGAAGAAAATGCTGGACGATATGATGCCGAAAGACCGCTACTCAAGTTACAAGAATTGAACTTGGAAGTACTGTCATCTACCATATTCACTAGACCTTGCACCAATTGACCATCACGTTTTCCAGGCATTATAATAAGATGCAAAAACAACTTTTCGTGATTTCATCACCTCTTTTTATACAGAATTATTCGCTGCCGGCATAGATAAACTACCAATAAAATGGCAAACTTGTGCTAATAATTTAGGTGCATAGTTTGATTTACTACATTGATTTTTGTTGAGATAAGGTAAAATAAATTTTTAGTTCAAAATCGGACATTTCATTCTTAATGACCTGTTAGAAATCAACAGCAAGTGAAAGAGAAGAATTTGTGGAAGGTGTACGAGCAGTAAACGAATCACAATAAAGAGGAATGATCAAAACACAGACCATACGATCCTGTATCAATACAAGAAGTGGCTAACAGCTACAAACATATGTCCACCGCAAATCGGTAAACCCTAAAAACTAATCACCTATCTTCCTCCACCTTACAAGTCATTATTTGCAATAATATTGCAGAGCACAAACATTTGGAAACGACAAAAAGAATCAAAGGACATTCTTCTGATTAGAAGAGATGCTGCAGAGGCTAATGTGGTTATCATGCTACGTTGCTTGTCAGCAGACATATATGATGATTATAAGCATGAGAAATAATAACGAATGACTAGTAGAACGATTTAGACTGCATCTTTATCACGAATAGCCTGTAAACATTGGCCATTAATAAGGTTACACGTAGGAGGCAGATGCATTAAACATACGGGAAACATATAATTGCTGGTATTATGTAATCTATACACCCTACGTCAGAATATAGAATTCAAAAGGACTTCTGCCTCTCTATGTCGCTTTATTGTTTGGTGCTTACACCTTCAACCAATATGTTAATCGACGTTAATATGTTAAACCTGCCCACAAATGTTATGATAGCCAACACGATCGTATCTTAGTTATGGCTGACTTTAAGTTGTACAATACAGATGATAAAGAACACCAAATACAATGCAAACATTATATGATATAACAAGCGGAATTGATCTTCAATATAGATTTTAAAAATTCGCAATGCAAAACATGGAAAGAGTTAAGGTTTCGCGAAAATAGAAAACTATTATAAAACACCACAGTAGAAATAAAACACATCTTGTAAAGAATGATGGAAATACTAATACAAGTACAAACACGAAGTAGGAAGCAAATAAATTTGTTGATGTGACAGATAGTTTTAACGAAAGACGGGAAACAAGAGTAGAAATTACGAGAAGTCTAAGAAATAATCTAAAATGGCACTAGAGAATGACAACTTACAGTGTTTGTAAGAAAAGGCCTTCATGTACGAAGAAAATATTGTTTATATACAAGAAGAAAATAATGTTTATATAAAAGAAGAAAATGTTGTTTATATACAGAAAATATAACAGCAACTCTGGTTTGAAAACGCAGGGCTCAATATTGAGACTGAAGCATACAAGACTGTAACAAAGACTCAAATTTTTCCCTGTAGAAACAACTAAATGCAGGAAAATATGTGGACAGAGAAAATAAGCTATTAACTATTATCTCCAGCTGACAAAGAGTGCATAAATCTATAGACATGGGGCAGTTGGAACATTCAAAATAGCAGCATTATAATATACTAACGGATAATATGTGGTACACACACAAAAATATTATTTTAGGGAATGTTACATTTACCACAATCCAGGACAGGTAAAACCTCACGAACAAGATTGAGGATAATTACTCAGACAGTATGTTAAGAAATACTGATAACAAAATTAGTTGCTAACAGAAGTATACTTCACAGCATACGATAATTTATTTGTGAAACAAGCGGTGGTTACCAAACTCTGGAGAGTGAGCACAGGGAAATCACAATAATAATTGGTGCCTTAGCAATTACACAAAATATTTATACAAATATGCAAACAGGATGTACAATTATGCAGGATATACAGAAAATAGAACAATTAACCACTGCACATATATTACACAAAATATTCTGAATATATCAGGGGAAAAAAAACCCATCGTATATCTAAGCACAAAAAACTGAAAAACCCTTCATATATCTAAGCACAAACAACTGAAACACCCTTCATATATCTAAGCACAAAAATCTGAAAAAGCACTATGGAAATAATTTTATAATATTAATTAATAGCAATGCTAATAATATTAATTCCTGGCTATATGTGCATAGTACCAAAAATACAAAAGGTTTATAAAAAAAATTAGTAGAACATAACATGCTGAGGTGTGCATATACAATAAGTTGGACAGGCAAAACGTAATACCATATGAAAAGCAGATTAAATATTTAAATAATCTATATTCGTCGGCGTGTTACACTATGCACTCAAAGGGAAATAACCCCAACTTGACCTCGATTGTTATTCTCACACACTGTTGTCGTCAGACCGGTAAGAGAGTGAAAGAGCACGGGATGATCGAACAATTGCAAGTAAAGTAGAGAGGTTACAGCAGTCAGTGAGAGAAGCCACAAGGAGCTTTGCTTAATATTTAATACATTTTTACTAACTCTGGAAGTGATCTAACGCCTAGGTTTTCAATAACATTAATTTGCGGTCGCGTTCATTTTCATAAAAAATCTTTAATATATGACGATATATAAATGTGTGCATCAAAATAAAATACAAAAATTATAAAACTTGAAATTTCCTCGGATCCCAAATATTGATATTTACAAAATATAATTAATTGCTCGTAGTCACTAATTAAACTGATCAAATAATTAGACTTATTAACCGAAGGAAATAGGACTGAGGTTGTGATGGCAGTATTTTTACAACAGTTATAATTATCAGAAAGGAACAGTTACACACAAATGGAATTCGGATCATTAACATGGTTTTCCTGAGATATAAATTTTGCTCTTATTATCATTAAGATGTAGCATTTGCATAGTAAAATTAACTACTTTATAATTTTGACGAAACTGAGTGCTATGCACTTTCCTTTTGCATGGTGAAAGAACATTGTCGTTTCCTTGTGAATTTTGCCATGAGACTGTATCAGTCACTACAGTCCATAAATTTACAGCATAAGTCAAACACATTATTAATTTTTGAATTTAATAAGTATTTCTTATATTTTAAGATAATCATGTTTCATATCAACATAATTTCTTTGTACGTTGTAGTATCTTGTTGCAAAATATATGTAGAGGTTTTAAATGTTGCTCATCGCTTGATATTCCTAGAGGCATTCCTTCTGCAATGCCAACTGATTTTCGGATTTTTGAGATAGTATTCATTTTGTTATCACCTGAGACATAGATCTATGATTAGTATGCCTTTCATTTAAAATTTCAGTCAAACTTTAATGATAAGTTTTCTGTAACGTGGTTTCAAATAATCAGTATTATAAAAAATATTTACGCAGAAGTATCAGAATAGTGCAGATGGAGAAAATCATGCTTCTAACTATAAATATACAATATTTATGCATGCTTTTACGTATATTACAAGTATATTACATTTTCTTATTGCTTGTATCTCATTCTTCTTCGCAGTTTTTTTATTGTTCATTTCGAATATTACTCGAGAAGTTACATATTCTAAAGTTTTGAAAAGATAAATGACTTTTCATTAGTATTTCTTTTTTTAGTTTTAAAGCATGTTTAATATATAAGTTATCCTGTCATATGTATTACACAATTTTTCGAACTCTCGTTAGCACCATCTAATCTAGTGTAAAGGTACCCTCGAGTGAGTGTAGCTTTCAGTTATAAAAAACATTCATAATAAAAAAATCCAAAAGAACGAAAATATTCCGTAAAGGGACAATTCTACACTAATTTTCAGGTCATACGTTTTATTTATTCATTTGATTTTAATATTCAGCTAGATTTTCTTGTCTCTGAATAGTTTTTAGTTCCGAACTTATATTTTATAAGTAGTAACAACTATATTATCTTATTGGATTTCACTGCTATTGAATTAGAGTCAATCTATTTAATACAATCTGAACATTGCATTGCACAGCCAACGCTTGATAGATGCACTTGTGACATGCGATTTGTTATGCATATAAACCCATCGGAGACCAACATTCTCTGGGTGAAATAGCAGCCAATTTCTGAGAGAGAGAGAGAGGGGGGCGAGGAAGAGAGAGATACCCTAATCTTGAGGTTTGATGAATTCAAGCACTTGTTTTCTAGGAACTGCATATTTCTTCGTGTATGACATTGTATACTATTAATAACATATATTGCTTACAAAAAGGCATTGCGTAGGATTATATGCCATATGTTGTGGCAGTGGGCTCTTTGTAGTAGTTTAACGTAGATACTATCCTGACCAATGAATCATATGATGAAAAGAAGCCCAGCTGTAAATATTCTTTCATACAGGAATGTTCCAAATATTATCATGTCCGATTAATTGGATTATCTACCTGTTAGATGAAGGTAAATTTGGCACTTGTAATTCTTGAGCAAACAATTGCGATGTGTGACAATCATTGAAATATGTCATAAAACTGGACACTGGTATTCTGTACAACTTTATCTATACGATTTCATTTACAAGGCATGGGACGGTGTGAGTTACCAGAAAAGTAGAGTTCCACAGCATTCTGAGCATTAGGGTTGCAGTTAGATCTTCCGTATTGACAAGCAAGCATCTTAGGTACTAAACATTGCCTGCGTTCTAATACCCAACAGCAGTGGATTTCGAACACATTAATCAATGTTTATTGTATATTTCAAAGAAATTAGCTATAATTTGAAGCAAATTTGCTTGCTATGTCAGTTCTATCATGATGCAATGCAGAAACTCTTGTGGTAAAAATTAGATTCATACTTGTTTTAGCTGTGACTTTTACCACTTTAACTACCTTGTTTGTTACTGTAAGAAGCTAATAATTGCAAGGAGTAGAGATGTATATTTTATTGTTTATATTTCAACACTCACTCTTATTCACATTCACCATATCAAACGAATTTTTAGGAATATAGGCGTAGGAGTGGCTGTCTGGTAAGTAGCTTGCTTACCAACCACATGGTCCTGGGTTCAGTCCCACTGCGTAGCATCTTGGGCAAGTGTCTTCTACTATAGCCTCTGGCCGACCAAAGCCTTGTGAGTGGACTCGGTAGACGGAAACTGAAAGAAGCCTGTCGTATATATGTATATATATATATATATATATATATATATATATATATATATATATATATATATGTATGTGTGTATGTGTTTGTATGTCTGTGTTTGTCCCCCCAACACCGCTTGACAACCGATGGTGGTGTGTTTATGTCCCCGTAACTTAGCGGTTCGGCAGAAGAGAACGATAGAATAAGTACTAGGCTTCCAAAGAATAAGTCCTGGGGTCGATTTGCTCGACTAAAGGCGATGCTCCAGCATGGCCACAGTCAAAAGACTGAAACAAGTAAAAGAGTAAAAGAGTAATATTGTATTTTTAGCTAGGTAGAATTTACAAATTTTCCCAGATAAATTTGGAATTTCCGGATTCAGCAAGATATAAAAAATATTTTAGTATAACTTACCACCTTCCCTTTCAGGTCCTAGGTAGGTTGTGATAAAGAAATGAGCTACAATTTCTCTTCTTTTCTTCTGTGAAAGTTATAACTATATTATATAATCATGTGACCAGCGTCGGAAAGCATGATATGTGTGTGTGTGTGTGTGTGTGTGTGTGTGTGTGTGTGTGTGTGTGTGTGTGTGTATGTGTGAGTGTGTGTGAATGTATGGGTCTATGCAAGTGAGTGTGCATAAATATACATTACACAGATATGAATAGACAGTCATATGAATATGTAAACATACATACATACATACATATATATATATATATAATAATAATATTAGGGACAAAATCCAAAATTACAGGTAAAAACTCAATTAAAATCAATTTATAAAGAATTAAAATTAAATTGAGCTTTATAGATAAAATATATATGAAATATATAGTTTTAGGGAAAATAACCAAGTTTCAAGAACTCATCGATGAAAATCCACTGTCACATATAGAAAAATTAATAATTAAAAGCACAATAAATGAGTATAATATAAAGTAATGTAAATATCATAAGATAAATATAATATATATATTTATCTTATGATATTTACATTACTTTATATTATACTCATTTATTGTGCTTTTAATTATTAATTTTTCTATATGTGATACTGGATTTTCATCGATGAGTTCTTGAAACTTGGTTATTTTACCTAAAACTATATATATTATATATATATATATATATATATATATATATATATATATATATATATATATATATATATATATTTGTGTGTGTGTGTGTGTGTGTGTGTGTAAAGACGCATACACACACGTGCATGCATATACGTATGTATGTATGTATGTATGTATTTATTTTCCTGAATACTTTTAATTTTTTATTTTATTTTATTTTATTTTTCCATAAAGAGTTTCCTCCTGAGCGTTAAATTCTTTTTCGTCCATTACCATATCTAATTAGATTGTACATTTGTTTGTTGTTTTTACCCCCTTCTCTACGCTTTTTGCTCTCTATTTCGCACGTATTATTTATCTTCACTCCGTTTCATAATCTCACACGTGTCATACTTGCACATACACACACACACACACACACACACACACACACACACACACCCACACACACACACACACAAAAGTTAAGTGTTGTGAAATAAGTAATTCTCTTTTAGTTCATCGGTAGCTGAGAAGCTGCATTGTCACTGAGATATCTGGATGATTTCATTCGGCAACACGGGGTAAATTTTGCTTATTTTCTTTTTATGGTTCAATTCTAGAAATTTCGAGTCGCATGACGTTGGAGGCAGATGACATCTTATTAGTCTTCAGCATCAAATTTAAACCGAAATCAAATTTATATTAAATTCTAAAAGGATCTTCTCCGATCACCTCTGATCGTATGAACATTTATGCTGGTGCAGTTAACATTTGAGTAATACCTCTGTGAATTCGATATAGCTAGTTAAATTATTGTTTCACAAACAACAATACGATATACAGCACTAATTTTGTGAGCGTTTACATTGGACGCACATCCATATTACGCCAGTTGCATATCACTTCCTTCTGCTCTTGATTTAGTCAGAATAATTTGACAATTTTACTTTAGATGACACAAGAAATGTTATTAATGCAGCTGCAACTCATCTTTATGTTGTAATGATTGAACAGCTGACGGAATTTGTAGCCGATCTGTAAATGTCTGTTGATGCGGGAGAGGAAATTTCATGCAACACCGGGTTTTACATCAATGTAATATGGAAGTTTATCCGTCGTTCCAAGATTGAAATAGGCAAGATTGTTTTGTGTTCGCGTATAATTAATGTAAAATATCTTTACTGCCTCTGTCTAAATCGCTTTCAGTCTTATTCATGAATACTGGATAAAACACCATCAGTTAACACTGTAAAGGACACGCTAACACGGTTGGTTGCCTTGCTAGAAATAACAACCGTATCTCCTTCAAAGCAACTTTACAATCTTTAAAAGGGTAAGATTATTGTATAATATAGTCATAGATGTAAACATAGTGAGATGATTTCAGTGGCAAACTCGTCGAAAACATATCTGCTCGATCAGAGTTGCTCTAGTGTTAAGCAACAACAGATATGTCATCTCTTTCTTCGTATTTTTATAGCTGTCACCATCTTCCAATTGAACAGAAAATAAATAGAGGCTTAATTTAGTGACTCCTGCTAAAAGTTCCAACATATGAAAATTTCAAATAGTCATTCCTGATCTGAGATGACATCCATTCGATGTCAGAAATATATACGTGTCTCATTTAAATCATTCAGCAGTTACTCTCCATCTCTATTCAGCCTGACGTTGAATGCAGACGATCATAAGTTTGAATGCATTAGACTATTAGCTACCTATTCTGATTTTGTTATAGGAACCAAGAATATATTTGATACGCTTAAGATACGGAAGATCTGATACGTAGTGGTCCAAAATGCAAGAAACAGCATAGCAGACACAACCCTCTCAAATCTCTAACTAATTAAGATATTTGATAATATAGTCCTTGATATACTACGTTTAATATAAGCCGGTTTTTGCTAGATGAAAAACGTTTGACCAAAGATCAGTATTGTAGGAGTAGAGGTCAAGCAAGAATTAAATAGCAAAATATTGTCTGGGGAAATGTTCAAAGAATATTAAATGACCAACAACTATATGTGATTTATTTTCATTGAATAATTCTTTGCAAGCATCTTAAATTCGAGATCCAGGCAAACTTATATTATCGTCCAAAACAAACTTCCATCTTATAATTTCATTTGAATGTCTGCACCCCAAATCTTCGACGTTTCTAGGGCTCACACCTGCTTTTTAATACTTATTTTAATAAATATGCTAATATTGACTTAACTATCCTTGGAGATGACTCCACTGAATTATATGCATATTTATTCCTGCATGAATATATACTTTATGTTCTGATGCACACTCACACGCGCGCACGCATATATAAACGTTTATATATATATATATATATATATATATATATATATATATATATATATATATATATATATATATATATATATATATATATATATATATATATCCGTTTATATATTTGTTTTGCAAGATTCTTGATGTGAAATCATGTGTTGAAGCAGATATTTTGCATTTGGGGATGGTCATGTTGCCAGCTTAGCCAATAAAAACACACGCACTATATATTTGGTGTTAATTTGCTTCAGCTTTATATTTTTTTTACATTAATCATATTTCGGCCAGAGTTATTTCGTCACATTTCTCTGACCTCATCAGTGGTCCTTTACTTTCTTCGTTCTTATTTGTGTGTCTTTTCTTACTATCGATCAGCCATTTTGTCTGTTGGAGTTGGAGTGGTGTGGGTGCATTTGTACGTCTGTCGATGCCTGCGATGTTAGATGCAATGTTGTCTACGCATGGGTAGCTCATATTGACTTTATAGGAGTTGAAGAGTTTGTAATACTTATGGCCTCTGGGGAAGTGTTTATTAATTATCGACAAGTAGTCCCTATCTAAGTTAGTGGAAACTTCATGGTTGAAGGATGGGGGGTTATGGCATATAATCATTTTGGGGTGAGGAGAGTAAATTTCGGGTTTTCCCACATACGTGAGCTTCTCAGTAAACCCGCCCCTAGCCAAAGCATCGTTGTAGTGGGGGCGGACCTGATAAAGGTATCTATATTGGCCGTGAGATTTGATAGCCAGGTTTCTAATTACATCGGGGCATGGTTTGTGCTATTATGTATTTATACTGTACCCTCGTTAGCGTTCCTGTACAGGTAATGCTTTCTTGTACTGAGGTCTAAGGTTATGTCCATGAAATGGACATTAATCAGGAGTATTAGAGTGGTTCCAAGCAGTGCTGTTTTCTGCAAGTGCTCCATCCTTATTGCAACCCCTATTTGTCCCATGTACTTCACAAGATTTTTACTCACTCTTCCCAGGGCTCCGACACTTATTGGTACTATTACCACCCTTTTAAGCGACCACAGCTGCTTAACCTCCCAAGCTAACCTGTTTTATCTATCGACAATTCTTCCTTATCTTCTTTGTTGTCAGCTGGGCATGCTGTATGCATGATCCAGTATAGTTTGCTTTCTTTCTCAATTAAGACCATGGCTGGTTTCCCATTCTCTATCTCATGTTCGCAATGAATCATAAAATTCCATCGGATTCTGTATTATCATTTTCGATGATTCCTTCGGGTTTATGTTCGTACCAGTTTTTGCTCTGTCAAGTCCAAATTTGTTGCAAAGTGTCCCATGAAATATCCTTCCTATATTGTCATGACGTCTCTTGTATTCTTCCTGGGCTATTGGTGTACATTGACAGGTAATATGCCATACGGTTTCACCATTTTGTCCATAAATTCTGCACTCATGACTTTCTAATATGTTGTCTATTCTGTATTTGTGTAATTGTTTCTTAATGCTTGCTCTTGGGCAGTACAGATTAGAGCCTCCGTTTCCGGGTTTAAATTACTTTTAGTCATCCATAACCATCTTTTTTCTCTGTCTGTTTTATCTTCAACATCCCTATGAAATTGTCAATGCATTATTCTTTTATCCACCTATTTTCAGTTTCATTCATTCTGAAGTCCTTGTACAGTGCTTTATCTGTGCAATCTTCCTTCCTACACAAGCCTGAACTTCTTACTTCCAATAATAGCGGTTCTTTGGAAGTTTCTACATACCATTACTATGTTGTTTTCGTCTACTCTAATAGTATGTTCGCATCAAATCAGTCCTCTTCCCCCTCTTTTTCTTGATACATACAGTCTGTCTACATCACGTTTTGGGTGTTGTATCCCGTATCTAGTCAGTAACTTTCTTGTCTTTCTGTCTAAGCTGTTTAGCTCGTCTACTGTCGATGCGATTAACCCTGCTCCATATCTAAGGAGTGAAACCACCCAGGTGGTGATAGCTCCAATCGTATTTCATCCGTTTAATTTCGACTTAAGGATCATCATCATCATCATCATAGTGAGTCTTGCATGCTTAAGTGATGAGAGCCTGTTTCTTTCTATAGTGAAATAATCTTTGTACAAGCAGAGACATGTATAGAAGGCTGGTCTTTAGAGATATAACGCATGATCACAGATGAGATGCTGCAGCTCTAAAACTTAGGTTTTGCTATCCGTTAAACCATCATAGAAATTGAAAATTAACCGAAATGTTATGACATTTGAAAACACTGTTTTTTAATGTTAAACCCGATGCTCCATACAATGATAATGCACAAAAACACGCAAAAAACATGTACAGATGTTTATATATTCCATGCGTCATGGAAAATATATTTCTCTCGTGATTTATATGGTGTTTGAAAACCTTAATTGGAGAAACTAATACAATTATCACTAATGAATGCAAGGAATCGTTTACTGTCACACCAACTTGTACAAAAGGGCTAAATTATATTGTTAAATTGTCACCCGGAAACGATTTGTAATATTTCATAATAACGCTTAATATTAAGAATATTTTGCACGTAGAAAACATCCTTTATATACTTGTTTTTAATTTGATAAATATAATGATTGTGAAATTGAATCATTTATTATGTTAACTATCTATTTGAATTGCTTCAAAAAGTGAATTTAATATCAAGGTCTATTAATATTGAATAAATGTTTGCTTCTTTTCATCAACGTTTAAATGGGATCAATTTTCAAATACAGCGATATGATCATTTTCAATACATGAACCTAGAATGCATAGCTTCAACGTTGAAAATCTTTGGCGATTTGAGCTCATGTTTTACAGTTTCTCAGTTATAAAAATTCAGTTTTCACACACGTAAAACATTTACCCTTCCTTGAACGTGAAACAGATTTTTGTAAGTGTACAGAAGTAGAAGATTAAATTAACGTCAGTTTCATAAACATATATTGTGACTAGGTGAATACATAAAACTAGGATGCAAATATGCATCTCTTCATAAGGCAATGGGAAGGCTCATGTACATACACACTTTTATTTATATTTTCACTTAATCCAAACCAATGCAACTATTTTAGTACCTATATTCACACGATGTGTGAACCCTCATTCAGGCACCCTACCTCATTTTATGCCTCTATATATCTTATATATTATATATCTTATTCCATCAAATATCTGAATCCCAAGACGAAAACAAAATGATATTCAATAATATTTAAATATGGTTCGAGAGTGCATCTTTTGTTAGCATAAAATAATTTCTATTTCAATGTAATAGAAAAAATCAATACCGATATTTCTACCGCCTTACGACCCAACGATGATATTGGATTTTTCTTTATAATGTTGCCCTCATGTCATGTTGCTTCTTACTTACCTCGCTTTAACTTTCATTACTAAAAGTTATTGTTTTCATCAATCTGCACAAATTGCTGGATTCCTGCAGCTAACCGAAAGCATATATTCTTTTGCCTCATATATATTGGTGATCTTTTATTTTATGTAGTAACTGAAGGAAGGCTAAAATATCTGTTTGATGTTCTAAGCCTGAAAAGTTGATCGGTAAAGTTGAAAAGCAATAATCCATATATATCTTACACACACACACACACACACACACACACACATACACACACACACACACATATATATATATATATATATATATATATATATATATATATATACATACGTGAATACATATATTTATACTTCTATATTTACACATATATTTGTATGTAAGTATATATGTATATGTGTATATATATATATATATATATATATATATATATATATATATATATATATATATATATATATATATATATATATATATAAGCATGAACGTGTGTGTATGTATGCATATAAATATGTTATATCTATCTATCTATCTGTCTATTTATATATCTGTGTGTGTGTGTCTATTTCTTTTTCGTTACTTTCCTTATTCTTTTTCAATTTCTTCCTGTTTTTCTATTCTCTACATTTTCGTTATTTCGTATCTACACCTCTTTCTTTCGCTGTTCTTTCTTGTCTTACCTTCATTCTATTTCGCCTCTTCCTACTTATCCCTCTTCCTTTCACCCTGATATTTTTGTTCCTTTCCCCCGCTTATCATACTTTCTTCCCAACATCACACACATGACTCAAAAGTCATAATTATATCTAAATGTGCATAGCCCTTATATTTTCCATTGACGACTCGCCTCGTGATTCAGTGTGCCTACAGCTGAAACTCTAATAGTAAAAGATGATTCGACCACAAAACAGCATAACAAATCTCTACCAGGGCAGTAAGTAATTCTTTTTAATACTTGAAGTACATGTATATCATTATCTTTTACTTGTTTCAGTCATTCGAAAGCGGCCATGCTGGGGCACCACCTTGGAGAATTGTAAGTCGAATGAATCGACCTCAGTTTTTTCTGAAGCCTGGTACTTATTCCATCGGTGTCTTTTGCCGAATCTCTAACTTACGAGGACGTAAGCACACCAACATCGGTTCTTAAACGGTTGTGGGAGACAAACGCAGACATAAAGACACACATACATATACTTGCACGTGCATACACGCATATATATATATATATATATATATACATATATATATATATATATATATATATATATATATATATATATATATATATATATATATATATATATATATATATATATATATATATATATATATATATATATAAAAGTTCATTGATATACATATCCGATGTTGTTGCAAATTGCTTGTCACAATGCACGTATTGTGTCTTTCAAATGATGCTGCTCAGGTGGCTAAGTGGACAAGCCAATATTCCCCTTGAAAGGAACGCTAGTCTGTCGCAGAGTTACCCGCTCACAGCTGAATAGACTCGGGGAATGTCAAATGAGCATTTTTGCTCATCAGCGCAACGGCCAAGCAGAGAATCAAAACCATGCTCTTCCGGTCGCCTGTGCATCTCCATAAACATTAAGCTATGTTCCTTCACATACATACATACATACCCACACATATACATACATACAAACACATATACATACATACATACATACATACATACATACATATACGATGCTCGGACTCAGTTTGATGAATTTGTGTTCTTTTTTGCTGGAACAGCTTGCTTCATGTATTGGTGCGCAGTCAACAGCGTAGGAGTGTATAAACAGTAATGGTGTAGTTAAGGAATAGCTAGGTGGCATAGAAATCTGTTCGTTTTCGGAGCCTTGGCAAAAGTTACCTCTGGTGTGACGATATCAAAATGCCGACATCACGAATTCTGGTCACATTGTTTTTCATGAGATTACAACCAGGGAAATTGGTATACCAGAAATCGGGGCTGGTGAAGTCGTGGAAATTCAATTCCAAACACATCTGACATATTTTGGAGATATAGCCCGGAACCGAATCCTTCTGCCACATATATAATTTTCCAGCATCTACTATCTTTAGGCAGTGATGCACCACAGTCTACAGCTAGTTTACATAGCCTTCTGAATTGATCCTAAGACTCTTTCAAAGATTTATGGTGGCATGGCACCACCCTCACTAGAGACACACTCAGGCCATCACAGTTTGGGGCAGCTTGATTTCCATGAAGCCCATCTCACGTCTTACAGCCTTTTCAGTGTGCACAGCCTTTTCACTGTGCAAATTCTGGCTGTCAACGTGTTCGTAAAAGAGCATTCTTGTTAACAGCTTCCACACTGATGGTAGGCACGTGATTAATCTATTATCACTGTCAATATTGCCCTTAGTGTTGTCTTTCATACATATTATTCTTGTCCATCTCGTCATCTTATAAGGTATCCCTACTCCACTGAGGCAATCTTGAAGTTGTTCTCACAGTCTCCCATGTAAGCTACAAAATTTCATTAACCAATAGCATTGAACTAAATCTGGTCCTAGGCCCTTCCGATTTGGCATTCCCGCAAATGCTTTTACTCATAAATGCACTAGTTAGTTTTAAATCTGGCTGCTTCTCACTAACTACTTCTTCCCTCACTTTCTTTACGATTGCATCTCCTTTAATATTGACTGGCTAATCCCAAATATTTCTCCAGAACTTTCTAGCTTTTTCTGCATTAGGTTTCTCATCTTCAGTACTATTTATCATTATTATTATTATTATTATTATTATTATTATTATTATTATTATTATTATTATTATTATTATTATTGTTGTTGTTGTTGTTGTTGTTGTTGTTGTTGTTATTATTATTATTATTATTATTATTATTATTATCATCATCGTCATTATTATTTTTATTACTATTACCATACGTTAGACTAAAGGAAATTGCACAACGGAAAATATTTCAACAATATTTTACATCATGCTACATTTTTAATCCAATCTATATCTTATAATAGTAAAGTTGTTACACATCAAGTAATTCTTCAAACGCGTCTAACATGGATACATTGTATCAACTCTTTTCGCCTATGGCTGCATTCACTTATCTCCCGGATCGATAGCTTCATATCAGATCGAATCAATGCAGCACATGTTGAGTAAACTCTTTCTGCTTCGGTCTCAATCATTTCTAGTGTTTTCCAGGATTTAGCGTTCTGTACACTACTAACTTCCTCCTATACATGGATAACCTATTTGCCATCACAACCACCAGCGCACCTCCTTATGTAGATGACACAACCCTTCGTTGCTCCCTAACTTCTATAACTATTCATCATTCACTCACAACTGAGACGCACTTCACTAAACTTACAATAATTCCACAAACTGTGCCCTTGAGCGCATCCTCCAGTAGGTTATACGTAGCTTGTCTGTTAGTAATAAGAGCAAATAAGCGTTACTTGAAACAGCAAAACGCCAACGCACTACACTACTCTCAAACTAAATGGTACTCAGAAATCCCGTAGTCGAACCAAATATTAGGTCTCATTATCAGAAAGTCCTTCCTTGATAACATGCGCGCTTACCATATCTAGGAATGTATTACAAGGACTGCCTATTCACTAGAGTTTCAAACGATATTTCAGCTCCCAACAGCTGCTGACACTCGACAAGTATCAAGTTAACCCACAATACAGTAAAGCTCCATCATCTGGATTGGTACTGCAGCTAACGCTATCGTTTCCAGAAAAGTATCAACCAGTTAATAGGCACTATATCGTCAATGGGTACAGTCGGGCTTGTATCCCATCTCTGTCAATTCTCTATCTACGATAGCGGCACCAGCGCTTCCAAACTGATTGATGGTGCACCTCTACCAGTCAAGTAATCTGATAAACTTGTTTAGTTACTTATTCGCAACCTTACTGCTTACAGTTCCGCTTATCCCACACTAACCACTATACCTGATACTGCATGACTAGAACAATGTCCTTTTAGAATCTCCTTGCTGTTTATGCCTATTTGCAGGTATTATACTGTATGTAAACGACACCAACCTCACTAGTCACAGAGGGTGGTTGAGAATCACAGGTTCTAAATTTTTCTCTGAGACTCAGGAACTAAAACACGTCCCATGGGATTTAGCGGTATCTGTTATCGTTTACTTGTTTCAGTCATTAGCCTGAGGTCATTCTGGGGCACCGCTTAGAAGTATTTTTGGTTGAATAAATCGACCCCAGTACTTATTTTTTTGCAAAAGCACCAACAACGGTTGTCAAGCGGTGGTGGGACACACACACGCACACACACACACACACACGCGCACACACACATGCACACACGCACACGCAGACAGACAGACACACACACACACACACACACACACACACACGCACATTAGAACAAAAATCTAAGTTTTTGTTGTAATAATTACTGCTCTACACTTTGGGGTGTGCTACTCTGATATTTGTTTTATTGACTATACATATATATATAGTTAGAAGTATCGCGCAGAGGGACAGAACCCGGAGCCGTGTGGTTGGGAAGGAAGCTTCTTTCCACGCTGCCACGCGAGCGCGACTATTATACTTTCTACAATAGGAATAAGGCCTGAGAATTGGGGGATTGTCGATTGCATTCACCTCAGTACCCAACTGGTACATATTTTACCGAATCCGAAATGATGAAAGGCTCCGGTGGAATTTGAACTCAGAATGTGATGACACGAAATGCTGCTAAGCACTCAGTCCGGCGAACTAACAACTCTGCCAACTCGCCGCTATATACCTGCGCCTAATAGAGTAACAATTCCATCTTATTTAATAGCTGTAGTAGATTTACTGGATTTTACTCTACCTTAAATGTCATTGATTTGTGTCAAAGTTAAAATTTTGTATAGATATACTGTTAATGATTATACTTGTTAATAGTCACCTTAGCTTTTGAAGATTTTATATGATATCATAGAATATTGAAAATAGAGATACTGAAAGATATGTTTAAATGTTTCATTCAATACAACGCATGTTACAATTAGTAGGTACTTATAACTTCTAATCTAGTGCCAAAATTCGTTTTAAGTTTTGTATAAAAGAATTGTAATAAAGATCCATTATTGGAAGTCAATGAGTTTGAAAGATATTTATGGAAAAGTAGCGATTATACAAACATTAATAAGGAGTAACTTGTTTTAATTTTTTTGTCAGACCCCTCTTTCTCTTTTTTCTTTCTCTCGTTGCTCAAACGTGACCATCGTCCATCGTTCTTTACCTGACGTAACCATCTTTCTTTTCCTGCATGGACGTTCAAGGAACTAGAAGTTTTTTTCTCTCCGTTCTGTCTTTTCTGTTTTCAAAGAATATATTTCTCCCAGCATTCACCATTTCTCTCTCCTTCTGGTCTAACGACCCTGCATGTTTATTATCGTTCGGTTTCATTGTATGTCTTTACTGTTCTGTTTTTGTTCCGAACGTTCAGACTCTATGAATCCTAAATTTTATTTTAGAATTTATGGGAGCAACTGTCTTTGAAGACTTATATTGTGATTGAATGCTCGAAAAGAAGAGTAGATAGACAGCCGACAACTGATGCAGGGTCGTTTCTCTGTGTTTACATGTCCTCTGTTTTCCGTTTTTTCTCGTTGTTTTCGTATTTAACAAGTTTGTCTACGTATTTCATGTTGTTTACACAGTTGTTGACGTCCTGTACTTATATATATATATATATATATATATATATATATATATATATATATATATATATAATGAACCTATATTTACTGGAAATAGCAGTTGATAATATACGACGCTATAGTAAAGCTCGACTGTGTATATATACTGGCAAAATTTTAGCGGCCGGAGAGCATAGAAATTTCATCTTAACTGTAGGAAGAACATTAAATAAATAAATGTACAATCCAGATGTGCATAATCTAGGACCTAGGCTTCGAAATATCCAAATTACGTTTGTCAACGTAAATTTGATTAGTTCTCATCGGCTAGATTTACCTGGATAAAATCTCAAATGTCACTACATCAATACCAGTACACACACACACGCGCACGCGCGCGCATACGCATAGACCTATATATATTATTTTATTCTTTTATTGTTTTACTTGTTTCAGTCATTTTGACTGTGGCCATGCTGGAGCACCATCTTTTGTGCTGGAGTACCGGCTTTTTGCTGGAGTACCGCCTTTTGCTGGAGCCCGACACTGGAAAGACAAAATTCAAAATCAGCCTTTTGAACGTAATCAACGATTACATCAAGTTGATAATACACTGAAAGTGTTCGATACTTTGAGAAAAGGATTTCTGCCAATAATTTAAATGATGAACATGTAGGACACTTTTCACTGTTGGAGATTCATATAAAGACTAGAATTCAAAATCAGAAATGTACAACTTACTTGATATACTTTGTGTTGCATATTCTTCAAGTATTAAGAATTGGCTAGAACATTGGAATATGTAATTGTAGTTGTTATTCCTTAACCCAAAGTCATTCCTTATCAAGCAAACATATGCTTGGCATAAATGTCAAATGTCACATTGTTGTATGTTCATATATAATATATATATATATATATATATATATATATATATATATATATATATATATATATATATATATATATATATATATGCATATATATATAAGTATATATATACACTTATATATACACATACATAAACATACATACATATATATATGTATATATATATATGTATATATATATATATATATATATATATATATATATATATATATATATATATATATATATATATATATATATATATATATATATATATATATATATATGATTACACAAGTACTATGTATGTATATGAAGTGTAATAGCCAAGTGACATACTTATTTGTTAGGTGAGCTAAAGTAGTCTGATTCACTGTCAATCTAACATAGTTCATGTGTATATGAATCCAACTTTGTCATTGGTGTGACCTTGTGAGGTTTAAGTGAAACAACATATTCAATCATACTGAAAATATAAAAAGAGAATAACAATTCAGTGTATCTTGCATTATTCCGCCTCAGAGCAAAATTCCATAAGGCGACAAATGCACCGAAGTTATCCATCAGTAAGCACTCACATCACCGAGAAAGTGAAGGGAAAACTTTGAAATTTTATAATTATAATGATTTTTCCTGGGTGTGGTATGATCTCATTACTGATTTGTTAAGGCTGAATTACATAGAAGCATGTTTATGTTAGAAAGTGACCTCTTAAATTTTATTTTATCGTTCCCTACTGAAATATAAGATGGGGTTGTGCTCAGATTGATTTAAAGCGTGAAACGTTGAGCAATTTGAACTCACGAAGGAATATAACTAAAAATCATATTTTGTGTATTGAATAATATTTTTGGTATAATTAAATAAATCGGTGTTATGCTGAATTCAGTATGCAAAAAAAAAACAAAAATCTTTTCCCTGTGGTAAGAGAAAACAATATGCAAATTCCTAGAGTCATTATTTAGCGGTTCTTGAGAAAAAGAGAAATAGTATTAAGACGTATTTGCTTTGCAAGGTTCCTGATGTCAAATCATGCGTTGAAGCAGATATAGTTATATTTCGGGACTGTCACCTTTAGCCAAATAAATACGGGCACTATACACTCGTAGTTCATTTCAGCTTTATTATTATCCCTATTTTAGCGTCCCGTCAATGAAATCTTTCGTCACACATCCTTTGTCCTCTTCAGCGGCTCTCCATCCCATGTATCTGCTCTTGTCCTGTTTAGTCCATTCTCTCGTCCACGTAGGATATGTGACGAAAGATTTCAGACAAAGACACTAAAATAACAATAATAATAGAACTAACGTGATGAACGACTATATAGTGCATGTGTTTATTTGGCAAAAAATTAATAATAATTAACCACTCAATGTTAATTTATGTGGTAGAAAAAAATGTTGATCTCTAATTCTGCACAAGGGAGAATTAAGGACATGTTTTGGCTTATAAGTCCGTATCAATATATTCTAGTTTAAGGAGGCATGGAGACAAGTTGACATGTTTGTATATATAGAAAGCGTGTTACAAATGATTGTTAATGAACATAGTTTAAAAGATTAATTACGAGGTGAGCTCGGGGAACTAGCTGAAGAAGGTTACTAGCATGAATTTCGATAGTTAAGTTGAAATATGATTTAATGAATGCTGAACACATCAAAGTTCTTTGAAACTTGACTCTTAGTTGGAAAACGAAAATAAAAGATTGGCAGCAATTTGTAGGGCTTCTCAGATAAAAGGGGAGCTAATTGATTTATTTAGCTTATTTTCCGCTGCTCATTTTATATTGGTGTCAATGTTTGTTATTAATCGGCCATTTTGCCGCTTTAGCCATTCAACCACTTCCCTTCAATGAGATGATATTGACATTATTTTAAATAGCTTCCAATTTTTTAAATGATATTTATCTTCGAATATCTGAATTGTATAGTTTGTATTCTATTAGTAAATTCCGAAGAAAATTACATTAATTATTTAAGTATAAATAAATTTTCGTATGAAATAACTCAATTAAAACTCTACTCAAATCTGTCATACTCTCATACTGGCATGATAAATATAAATTAAACGCAATTATACATATTTTCAATTGATATCAAAAATATACAGATTCGCTATGAAATTCAAATACAACATATGTAACATGTAATACATTTAAATTCAAAGTTTGAAGACGTTGTAACCAGTTTTATGAAGCTAGAAGAAATAAAACATTTCAAATATTAATTCATGAATGGGCTAAATACAATAGTGACCGAAATTTGACAATTCCTCTCGACAATTAGATTCAGTAATACGAACTAAGAGAAATCATCTAAGTGTAATGAAAATCTAACTTTACGTGTCACTTAATGATTATAAATACACACATACATACATACATAGACATACACATACACACGTATATAGAACTATATTCATAATACATATACCTATGTATGTGTTTGTGTGCCTGTGCATATATATATATATGTATGTGTATATATATATATATATATATATATATATATATATATATATATATATATATATATATATATATGCACATATATACATATATCTATGTACGTATGAATACACACATCCACACACCTACACATATGTATTCAAAGATTACTATAATTATCTCTCAAATCTTGATATTAATCAAGATGAATAATTAAAAGCAGTATTCATTTCGAAAATCGATTATTAATTGGGTGTTTTCGGTAAGTTGTGTGTGTTTAAGATGAATATAGAATTTATTACGTGCGTTTTAAGAATTATCACCATTATAACATTTATAGCGTTTTTGCTTCTCGTGAAACTTCCTCCCAATTCAAATAGAATTTCATAGAACGAGCCACATTTTAGATAGTCCTTGAATATCTGGAAAAGCTATGACGCTAGGCATATGGTTGATTTTCTCAGGAATGATAATTAATTCTGGGTACAGTTTTTTTTAAAGCTAGGGCAAACTATATTATTCTAAAATTTTAATCAATGTAACTGGCATTTATTTTGGTGCACGGATACAAATATACAAATTTTTGAAAGGAAAAAGCAGCAAACCATTCATAAACATTTTCAATAGTAGCGTCTTGTGGCTCCTGTGTTACGAGAGATATTTGCTTATGCGTGTGTGAGTTTGTTCTTATGTTTGTGTGTGTGTGTGTGTGTTGAAGAAGAATATTACATTTGATATATGTCAGAAATATTCGCTTAAGATTTGATAGAATCAGTACAACACCACGGAATATGTCTTTCACAAAATTACACCAACACTTCTATGTTCCTGCTCTGATGAGCTATGCGTTTCGTTGGTGTGTATGAAAATATGAGCGGTGTTTTTCTATAATGATAATTTATTCTATAGTTACCACTATCAACACCACCAAGACCACCACTAACATTACTACTACTACTACTAGTAATACTATTACTAGTCCTGTCTGCTATGGGCATAAGGCCTGAAATTTAGCAGGAGGGAACTAGTTGATGTGATCGTTCAGTGTTTCACTAGTACTGAATTTATCGACCCCGTGAGGAGGAAAGGCAAAGTCGACCTCGGTGGAATTTGAAATCAGAACGTTAAGTGGGATGAAATGCTGTGAAATTTTTACCCCGCGTGCTAACGATTCTGCAAGCTCACCTCCATACAATGATAATAATAACCATTCCTGCTATAGCCACAAGGCCTGAAAGTTTTTGTGGGGAGGACTACTCGATTACATCGACCCCAGTGTTTCATTGGTACTTATTTTATCGAGCCCTGAAACTCAGAACGTAGTGACGAGCTAAATACAACAAAGCATTTCACCCGGTGTACTAACGATTCTGGAAGATCGCTGCCTTGATAACAATCATAATTATTATAGTAATAATGATAATAATGATGATAATTTCAAATTTTTGGCACAAGAGCAGCTTGGGGCAGGAGATTAATTCGATTACATCGTCCCCAGTCTGTAACTGGCAATTATTTAATCGACCCCGAAGAGGATGAAAGGCAAAGGCGATCTTATTGGAATTTGAACTCAAAACGTAGCAGTAGATGAAATACTGCTAACCATTTCGCGCCCGGCGTGCTAACAATTCTGTCAGCTCACTGCCTTAATAATAATAATAATAATAATAATAATAATAATAATAATAATAATAATAATAATAATAATAAAAGTAGCAACATCACACTAGATATAGCCAATGAAATAAGAGAACTAGATGAAAGCCAGCCATACAAATATTTAGGAGTCAATGAACTAGATAGGATACAACACACACAAATGAAAGAAAAAAATAAAGAAAGAGTACTATAGAATAGTTAGATCAATACTAAAAACAGAGCTCAATGCTAAAAACAAGATAATAGGCATTAACACTTTAGCTGTCCCAGTTATAAGTTACAGCTACAACATCCTTAACTGGACACTAAACGAACTATCTAAAATAGACAGGAAAACAAGAAAAATAATGACAGGATATAGGATGCACCACCCAAAATCTGACATAGAAAGGATATATATATACAACTCACAGAAGGTGGCAGGGGTCTTATACAGCTGGAAAACTATTATAAAATAACCACCATAGGACTGCAAACATACCTACACCAGAAGCAAGGAAAACTAATACAAATAGCCACAAAACATGAGCAAAACAAAAAACTGTTTTCAGTATTTAAGGAAGCTGAAAAATACAAACAAGAAATCATATTACCTAACAAATACGAAGAAGAAGAAGAAGAAGAAACAACAAAAGCTATAAAACAATGGAATCCAAACTAAAACTAGAACAGCAACGGGCCATGATAAAATGATGGCAAGAAAAGCCCCTACATGGTAAATACTGGGCTAAACTAAATGCAAAAGAAATAGACAGAGAAAAATCCCAGCAATGGTTGAGAAGCTCAGGACTCAAAGCAGAGACTGAAGGATTTTTAATTGCTGCACAAGACCAAAGCCTCCCCACCAGAAATTACCAAAAACATATAATGAAAAGAAACATAACAAGTAACTGTAGAATATGTGGAGATGGACAAGAAACAATAAATCGTATTATCTCTAGCTGCCCAGTCCTGGCTAAGAAGGAATATATTCACAGACATGACAGTGCTGGGACCTATATACAATGGAAGCTATGCCAACACTATGGAATAACAACAAAAAAAAGATGGTATAAACACACGCCAGAAAAGGTCACAGAAAACGAGAAAGCAACCATACTCTGGGATATGCCAATACACACAGATAGAGAAATTAAGGCAAATAGACCAGATATAGTTGTCAAAGATCATGAAGAAAAAAATGCTTACTAATTGATGTATCAATACCAGCAGATGACAACGTTTCCCTAAAGGAAATGGAAAGACTTTCAAAATACAAAGACCTGGAAATAGAGGTAACACGAATGTGGAATCTAAAAACAGAAACAATTCCTATCATAGTAGATGCCTTAGGTATAATAAAAAGATATTCAGACAAATACATAACAAAAACACCAGGACTTACAAATATATATAACATACAGAAAATTGCACTACTGGCACAGCACACATTCTACGCAAAACACTTTCAATACAGTAACCATAAGAGCACCACAGCAAACCACAGCACATACCCAAGGCGCACAGAGCTGCGCTCGGTAGTGAAGTGAAAGCACGTTATAAAAATAAAACTACTGAATAATAATAATAATAATAATAATAATAATAATAATAATAATAATAATAATAATAATAATAATAATAATAATAGTAATAATAATAATAATAATAATAATAATAATAATAATAATAATAATAATAATAATAATAATAATAGTAATAATAATAATAATAATAATAATAATAATAATAATAATAATAATAATAATAATAATAATAATAATAATAATAATAATAATAATAATAATAATAATAATAATAATAAAGTCAAAATTAAAAGAAGAGTGCCATTTGCTATCTTGTGAACAATATTTCGACATCTTGCGTGTCTTCCACTGGTTCAAAAAATAAATTTGCCAATCTACTTCATTTTCGCTTATATAGAAAGGATTGAGGTAACTCCTCCTGAAGATATAGAGTCAAAATTAAAAGAAGAGTGCCATTTGCTATCTCGTGAACAATATTTCGACATCTTGCGTGTCTTCCACTGGTTCAAAAAATAAATTTGTCAATCTACTTCATTTTCGTTTATAAACGAAAATGAAGCAGAGAAAATGCATCGCTGCATTTCATCCGACATTTCTTTCTGAGTTCAAATTATACTGAGGTTTAATTTTTCCTTTTATTCTTTTGCGGTCGATGAAATAAGTACTACTGGGGTCGTTGTATTCAACTAACTCTACTCGCGACAAATAGTAGAAATATAGTTTAAGTGTCAAGCATAAAATATTCGGGGAGATGGATGAAAAGATACTCCCCAAAATTTATCTGTTTGATTAATATTTTCTGTTTCATTCTAATATCTCACTGTGCTATTGTAATGTTCTCTCACTAGAAATAATAAATAGAGACACCTAATTTTTGTGTTACGAACACAAATTTATAACTTCATGATGACCTATGTGCTTTGTCTCAATAGTTTATTGTAGTACAGAATACGTTTATCGATTTTTAGGAAACACTTTATGTATAAACAGATGTACACAGCTGCTCTTTATATTTATTATACCCGTAGACAAGAGACGTTTGCCCAAACTAGCTACGTTCAACAACCAAAAGCTAGATATATCTGACACAGAAAAGCAATGCATAATCTGACCATTACTACAGATTGCTGAAATCCCAACACAAGTCTGGCTTGTACCTATTCTTTTATTTATCATAATACCATACATAAAACAAGGTCTTAACAGTTGCGGGGGTGTACATATATATACTTTATTATAAAGCAGCAGGAATATCATAAAAACTGTTACTCAGAGTTTCACGTTCCCGTTCGTCGGACGTGAAACTCTGAGTAACAGTTTTTTGTGATATTTCTACTGCTTTTTAATAAAGCATATTACTCTACCTCTGGTATTCGAGTTCCATTTTTTCCAACTTGTTTCACATTTATGTGCTAACTCCGGTATATGTATGTATATATATATATATAAATAAGGAAGTCAAAACAAATAATGATAATTTGAAAGCGTATAATACGTACGTTTCATAACATTGCGTAGTAGAGAAGAGGTAATTCATTTCTTACACCAAACTTTCCCCAGTTAATACATTTCATTATTGTACTTATACAAGTCGATGTTAATATAAACTAACCAGTTCCAAACCATTACGTGGATTCTCTCACACGAATTTGGAATAGTTCTTTCTATTTGACAAGAATCGAAAATTCTTGCAACATGCATCTCTTCGAAGCATAACACAAATGGAATGTATGTATGTGGATACATATATATATATATATATATATATATATATATATATATATATATATATATATATGTGTGTGTGTGTGTGTGTGTGTGTGTGTGTGTGTGTGTGTGTGTTATGACTAAACCTAGTTTGCTATGTTATCTAGCATTCTAGAGCAATGCAACAATATCCAAACTTACTTTCTATTTAACGTTTACTCATGTGATATTTATAAAATTCTCATTCTGACTTATATTTGCCGAAAACTTGCCTGCTTCTCGAAGATAACCGATTTTATTTAACTCACAAGTGACAAGGTCCACCTACTTCTAAATACCATCAGTAGCATAACTTACTATTGTAAGCAGCAGAAATATATAATTGTTATGTCTTTAGCTTGAAGAGCTGAATTCTGAAAACCTGAATCAATCTACTACACTATCAAACTTTTGTAGAAGCATAACATAAAGAAGACAAATCTTTCAAGTGGCGATTCTACAATCTCATATCTTAGAGGTCTAAAGTTTCACCATCATTACTTATAACCTTTAATCTTAAAACTGCTGAAAAATCTAAAGATGATGTCATCATGCAGAACTATAATTACGTTAATAGTGATATAGGTTTCAGTAACCAGGTTGTTACAGAAATGATATATATGTCACCTTTATCCAACAAGTTAATTTACGTAAAATTTGTCTAGTATTTTCTTATATTTTAAATCTCGTTATATAATTTTTAAAGTGTTCACTCACTTCTAAAAAAATATAAAAAACTCTCTCTCTCTCTCTCTCTCTCTCTCTCTCTTATATACACGTATATATGTTATTCATCATAGTTAAAAAGATGGTGTTAGACTTTCAGTCATTTACTGTCTCTCTTACTCTTTCTTCACTCTCTCACTGCATATAGGTATATATATATATATATAATATATATATATATATATATATATATATATATATATATATATATATATATATATATATATATATATATATCAATGGATTGAGACAGAGAGGAAGAGCGAAAAGGAATAAGTGAGTGAGAAAACACCGAGGAAGAGAGAGAGAAAAAGTGAAAGAGAGAAGTAAAAGGGAGAAAAAGGGACAGGCGTCGACTTGACGACCATAAAAGGGGTAAAAATGATGAAAATCTAAGGTAGAAAACTAGAAGTCGATAGGGAACAATAACTGTAAGGAGAGGAAAAGTAGATCTAATGACGAGAAAGAGGGAAAGATTGAGAAATAGAGAGAGAGAGGAGGATACAGAGACAGATAGAAAGAGAATGCAAGAGAAAAAGAGAGAGTGAGATAGATAGATAGATAAATAGATAGATAGATAGATAGAGAGAGAGAGAGAGAGAGAGAGAGAGAGAGAGAGAGAAAGAGAGAGAGAGAGAGAAAGAGAGAGAACAAAGTGAATGGTAAAGTAGAATGAACGTATTGATAACAATATGAAACTTGCGGGTAAATTAGCGGATGATATAAATAACAAGAGCAAAGTGGATGAGAGAGATAGTTTGACGAGTGAAGTGTTCATACGCAGAGAACAAAGAGATTGTGCAAGAGTTGAGTGTGTTAGAAGATATAGAGACAAGGCGAGATTATGTAGATAAGCAAGATATGATATGAGAAAGACGATAGGTGGCGCGGATGAAGAAAGAAGAGTGAAAGAAGTATAATTTCAAGAGTCTACGGGATGACCAATCCGCAGACTTTAATAGAGTGCAATAGTCTACGTAATATAGTCCAAGAGTCTACGTGATAACCAATCTGCAGATTTTAATATAGTCCAATGTAGTTCAAATTCTGCCGAGGTCGACTTTGCCTTTCATCCTTTCGGGGTCGATTAAATAAGTAGCAGTTAATCAATGGGTTCGATGTAATCGACTTAATCCCCTTGTCTGTCCTTGTCTGTCCCCCCTATGTTTAGCCCCTTATGGGCAATAAAGAAATAAAAATATAGTCCAATATGAATGCCTCCAAGACGTGTAGGCATCACTATATAGCGAGTAAGTTCGTGTTGCAACAACACGGTTCTGGATTCTGGTCCCTTTGCGTAGCAACTAGATTGATCCGTAGTCTTTGAATAGAATTTGTGGATGATAACACTTGAAAAACCCTTTGTGTGTGTATGTGAGTGCTGTATACATAAATATATACTTACATGCATACAACATTCATACATACATACATACATACATACATACATATATATATATATATATATATATATATATATATATATATATATATATATATATATATATAAATTCAATAGTAGGATGAATTCTTTTATAAGAATTTATCAAGTAGCTAGCGTGAAAAAAACTCATAAGGGAAAATATCCATCATTTATTCCCCAAAACATATTTATTTATATAAGGGCATTACTATACAAGAATGCCAAACGCTAAGAGGGACTCTAAGATCAAACTACCATAATAAACACATGTTTACCGAACGCGAGGAAATGCAACTCTTAAAGCTAGCCCCTTAGTGTGAGGCATACAAAGTATAGTAATGCCCTTATATATATATATATATATATATATATGAATAAAAAGTTTTGAATGGTACAACATTGCACTATAATTCAAAAATTGGACTATATACCTGTTGTAATTTAGTTATCCATAGTCCGATGATATTTCGGAGTACAATTCCTTCTTCAGCGACCCCATCTAAGAATATCTGAAGAAGGAATTGTATTCCGAAATATCATCGGACTATGGATAACTAAATTACAACAGGTATGTAGTCCATTTTTTTGTATTTTAGTGCATTGTTGTACCATTCAAAACTTTTTATTCTTTACAAACAATACACAATGCTTCAAGCGGGCTACAATACTCCCATATATATATATGAAATACACACACGCACATATGTATGTACGTAACTACGTGAAGGTATATATCTAAATACTTGTCTGCCTGCTGTGGCATAGCATAGTTTGAGTGGAGAATTGTATAAGTATTCTTTTCTACTAAAGGCACAAGGCCCAACAATTTTGGGGAGGGAGCCAGTCGATTAGATCGACCCCATTACGTAAATCGTACTTAATCTATCCACCCTGAAAGGACGAAAGGCAAAGTCGACCTCGGCGGAGTATTGTATAAGTATTGTATAGGTATTGGTAAGCATTGTTCAAACCCAGTACTATACATATGCAAATATGGAAATGAATAAAGAAAGTGTGAAGGGTAAAAAAATAGTTTAGACTTTAATATCTATTTCTATATGTTCTCTTTTTTTCATTTAGTGAAGATTTTGAGTGGTCACCTACTTAGTAGCTAGTTTGTGAAGGAAAGCGTCTTCGTTTAACCCTCATCCTTTAAAACTTGAGAAGAACTTCCAGCTTTTTATACTCTCAGATATCATAGTCACATCTGATGTATGAATTAAAGTTTTGCATTATCTTCCCAAGAACCCATGTTCAGCCACACTTTGTACATATGTTCAGCGAAGAGGAATTCGGAAGGGAGAGAAAGTACTTTTTTCATATGTTGAGGGTTCGCAATTGGCGGTAACATTTACTGGTAGCAAGTTTATGTGTGCTTGATTAAATTTTTTATTAAGTGTAGTCCTAGACATTATTATGTGTAGTCCATAATACAAACACGCATCTATTTGCCTGTTTGTATGTTTGTTTGTCAATTGCATGAGTGTATAATACATGTTTGTGATTGATGGGTTGCTTATGCGGATATGTATAAGGATGTTATAGAAAATAGTAGTCTTGTATGTATGAATAGAGTGTGTTGATATATAATCAGCGTGTTTATGTAAAAGTGTATGTGTAGCTTATGTATGTTTTTGTGCCTTTCTGTTATTTGTAGATAATATCGTTTATCTTGTATTTTTTGGCCGTTTCAGTCATTAGACTGCGGCCTTGAAGAATTTTTAGTCCAATGACTCAAACTCAATAGTTATTTTTGTTTTGAAACCTAGTACTCATTCTCTCGGTCTTTTTTGCCGAACCCATAAGTCACAGGGACGTAAACAAACCAACACCGGTAGTCAAGCAGTAGTAAGGGATAAACACAGACAGAAAGACGCCCCCCCACACACATAAACATGTGTTTGTGTGTGTTAGGGAATGAAGTAGGTAAAATCCAGAGTACATATATCTCATAGTTAGTGGAACTTCAGTAATATTAATTATCCAAACGAAGAGTAGACTGCAAGCTACTCTTCAGGCCAAGACTACCTTGATTGCATGAGCTAACACGCAAACTCCTAAATTTCATGTATGGAAGGTATCTTTGGCCTGAAAAGTAGCTTGTGATCTTTCCAACATTTTCGATAATTAAAACTTCCGAGGATCCGCTAGCTATGAAACATATTTATTCGCACATTCACGAACCATAAGTGCTAACGGTGAACTATAAAATAACCTTTTTTTTGCAGCTTATCGTACATATATGAACTATATATATATATATATATATATATATATATATATATATATATATATATATATATATATATATATATATATATATATATATATATATATATATATATATATATATATATATATATATATATATATATATATACATATATATATATATGCGCGTGTGTATTTATGTGTGTAGTTTAGGACAATCAGTAAGTTGTCATAATGGGACTCAGAGTTTAAAATGCCGGAGCTAAGAGCTACGATACATTCTCATCGGCTATTATGAGAATAGACGCTATAAAAAACCGTTGAATAAAAGGGAAGTTACAAATATAAATTCCTCTATTCCCCTAATACTCAAGTATCATACTTTTGTTGTCATTATTATTATTATTATTATTATTATTATTATTATTATTATTATTATTATTATAATTATATGCACACACACACATACACACACACACACATACACACACACACACACACACACACAACAGGGCTTTTTCAGTTTCCGTATATCAATTTGACTCTTGGCCTGAAGCTGTAGTAGAAGACACTTGCTGAAGGTGCCACGCAGTGGGACGGAACTGGAAATCATGTGATTGGGTAGCAAGCTTCTTACTACACAGTCACACCTACATCTGTGTTTATGCTACTGACGTTGTGTGAATCATTTCATGTATATGTTAATGTCTTTATGTAACTGTTTGAGTTCGTGTGTTTATTTGGGTTGGGGTTGTTTATATATCATGTGTGTAATGCAGAAAATTATCTTTTTGATCCTTTGATGTCGGCTCTTCCTATCATTGCGTGTGTATATGTGAATATGTTGTAAGTGGTTGCTGTTTTTTGATATGTGCAGCTCTGTGTATGATTTCAGAAGTGTATATATAAATAGTTTTGTGTATACGTATACAATTGCGAGTGTATATATATGCTGAGCGTAGTGATTGTGTGTTTGTCTGTGTGTATATGTTCAGTGTGTGTATCTAACATTGTGTGTATTTGTATCAAAAATAAATAAATGCGTGCAAGTAGTTGATGATGATTGGAATTGTATGGTCATCACTATGTGCTTATTTTCATATTGTATCTGTATATAAATTCCATAGTATATACCTGTGTACTTTTGTGGTTATATATAGGCAGATGGGAGTGTGTAAGTGTTTCTGTACAAGGTTTTGGAAAGTGTGTACATTTGACATTTGCCTAGTTTCGCCTACGTGTACATTAATATGAGTATAAGTGTGTTGAATTGCAGTGCATTTTCCGTACGGTGTTTCTCATACAAAATATGGGGCAAATGTGTGCATTTTTGTTCTGCATGCGCTAAAATGGTTTAATCTGCATGTCTTGGGTGTAGTGTGTGCTTATTTAAGAGTGCAAACGAAGAAAAGGCTTAAAAGTTAAATCTGTTTTTGTGAGCTCAAATGAGAAATATATGCTGTTTACCTTTCCTTGGTCGAAATTCGAGAGAATGGTGATTTAAATAAAATCGAAAACAGAAGGGTAGCAGGTCATATGTATCGTTGAGCAGCTGTGATATGTGACAGGTGATTCATTGTCAAATCGGATGTCGTTATGATGTGAATGTATATACTGATCCCTGTCCAGTTCACCTAATATAAAGCGATCTACGTGCATCTTCTTAATGAATGTACATTCCAACTATGTTGTCCACATTTTCTCATTTTCAGTTCTGGTTCTCAATTTTTATACCCACGACTAATGTTTTCAATCTTTTGAACTATCTCTCACTTTTTCGTTTTGTTTCTTCTGACACTTGCTTATTATGGAATATAAACTTTGTAAACTGTTGAAAGATTGCTTTCTCACTCATAAACACTACTCACTTGAACACTCCACTCTTTTACAGAACTCGTCATCACTCTCATCTTCTTTCTTCATCAGGTAAGTTGTCGCAATATATCACTAAGGTGGCTATGTGAATCAGAATGAGCCACAGATGTGCTAAATATATTCATTAGCTGCGTTGAGGCTCGATGTGAATATCTCTTTGAAATCAAAGAGAATGAAAACAACTGTGGACAGTTGCTTCGAAACTTCCAGCTTGTATATACTTATAAATTTACATTTATACGAAAAACAAAATTAGTGTTCTTGTTTGCATGAGTAAATACCCAGCTGAAAATATAGACAAGCTAGGGTTTTAAGAAAAAGAAGTCAACCAACGTACACATCACATATGCACTCTGTAAGCGAAACAGTATAAGTATGCAAGACTTTTGTCAACTTTAAAGTGTGACACTATTTTTCATACCTACATTTAAACGATGGATTTTTTATCTTTCTTAGAATGCAGCTCCTTTTTCAGAGGAAGAGTTCAAATAATTAAAAGCAGAATAGTACATAAATGCACACACACACACACACGCACGCACACACACACACGCGCGCGCGCACACACACGCATGCAAACATACCAAGCATACTAGTCGGTGTATCTGTGTGCGTTAGTGTCTTTGTGTATGTATATGTACTCACACGCAATATGTGTGCATTTGTGTCTTTATCCACTTTTCTTTTTACACTTGTGTCTATATTGTGGTATTTTACAATTCATTACTTAGTGGTTGTGAGAAAAGGCAGAAAGACTAAGTACCAAATAGAAACATATACTAGTGTCGTTTAAAAAAAATCGTGCATCCAGTGGAATTATAGAAAGCAGTATAAAAATTAATAGATAATCGTATTTGAGAATATTTCATTTAATATTCTGGTTTCAAATTCCTTACTTTGTATATTACTCATATTCTATTTTGTTGTATGTTTTATATTTTTTTCATCGAAATGAACTTTATCAATCAAATTTCAGCTATAGTAATTTAATAGATGTTACATCTGTACTGTTTTAATGCATATTATTTATGTAAGTATATATTTATTACGTATGTACGTATATAACTCTATTTTTATGTAAGTGTGTATGTTGTATGTGTGCGTATGAAATTTCTGCAATTAGAGGTAATTTCTTTCTTTGTTAAGAGGATGTAAAAACAATATTTTTCATTATTCTAGAAGCGATTAATCAGTTAAGCGGTCGTCTGAATTTCAGCATGAATCGATTAAAAATCTTGTAACAAATGTATTCTTGCTTCCACTGGATAGCTTCGTGATGGAAACTACACGCCTATTGTTAAAATAATAAAAAAACAAATTTAAAATCCAATTTCCATCTTACCATCGTTGAATATAATAATGTGGAGATTATAGGAAAATAAAATCAAGTTGGTATAGTTACTCAGTTACTACTACATTACTTGTATTGTCTGCTTTTTGAAACACTTCCTTTAGTGTTTTAGTTTGCACAAGGCAGTGGTACGTAGTCTCTGTGTAGGTCATATATGATCAATAAGACCAACACTTGAGGCGTGTCTCTTGAAGGTTGAGAACTGCAGTAAAAACAGAAAAAAACAAGAGCAGGGAAGATATATAAGTGACCTGACGATCAAATCATTTGAGTAGAAAGGAGAGAGTTTGTGCTGTGGGATCAGAAGGACGGGTACTATAAGAGTAACATGGATGATAAGATTAAAGTAAATGCGTGAGTGGAAAGAAATCAAATTAGAAGTGGCACAGAACACATCACACCCAGAGAGCACCTATGACTTTAATTATGGAGAAACAGCATAAGTTTCGGGGTGTCTTGGTGAGGGACTTCATAACAATACGGCAGTCACATGCCACTTGTTATGCGGTCTAGGATGGTTTTACCTAGTGTAAAACCATCGCCTCAAATGTGGAAGAGGGGCTATAAATATTGCAATACCAACATTTCCAATCAGAATATTACAGCAAAATAGTGATACCAGGTAGAAAGAAAAAGAAAAAAAAATGCAGAACGCTTATCAGTGATTGAAGCAATTAACAATCAATTAATAATGACTTCTAATTATTTTTACATAGATTAGCAATATTTTGCTATATTCATTAGAACTGCTATTTATTTTTTATATAATATCTTCTCTCTTGTTCTGAAACTTGTATCATTCAAATTTACTGGTTCATACAATTTTATAATATCATAAGATAATAAATTCGATAATAAGGAATGTGTGTCCTCTATGAATATCTAATATCTCTGCTTCGAGGAATGTCAGTTCGATAGATTTCCAATACGGCCTAATAAATATGGAAAGTACAGCCATTATCTACGAAGCCCTTCATCATAACCACAAGTGAGACAAAATTAGAGGGATGCTTCAACCATGTGTTGTTCAATTTAGTGAAGGACTTGGCCAATCAGTAGTGAATCTTGTCTCACGGCCATACAATATCTATTATCTGTCAAAAGTGAGCTGAGTGGAGAGGTTTCGGTTCATGGAATAGTCAGATGCATTGAATGCCTAGAGTCACAGACGGCTTTAAGAATCTCAAGTAGTTTAAACATTCAATTGAAATTACTTATCGCATTTACTTTCGCTCCATCATTCGTTTATTTCTGTCATATTTGTTTTCTCTTACGCACATTTTTTTTATCTAATTTCTTTAAAGATAGTTTCCTCTCCACTCCACAAAGATTTCTAACAATATGAATAAACAACTAAATCTAATAATAATATTTCACATCAAGTTGGAAAATTTATTTCTTTTGAGTGTTTTCTTAATAGAATAATATTGTATATTTTCTGTTTATCACTCTCATTTCTAAATTGCAACGTAATGTCCAGGGTTAAAAATGATTTCAAGGATGTGTATATGTATATAATGCAATGCACGTATAAACACTCACACACCCACACACACATTCATGCACACCAGTACACAAGTACACAGACATATATGCGTGTGTATGTATTCGTATGAATATATATCTTAGCATAGAAAAAAAGCACCCTCAGTTGTCTGTCTACGGATCGTTACGTTTTGAGTTCTAATTTGCTAGAGACCTGCTTTGCCTTTATATTCTCAAGATTGATAACGTAAATATCAGTCGTTAAAATACGTACTGGCGACAAGCTCTTTAATATAACCCACCAAGTCTTCAGGCTAATTACCAATACGAACAATATCTATCTATCTATCTATCTATCTATCTATCTATCTATCTATCGCTACGGACGGACGGTAGACATGTCGGCTCCGTAAGTTTTGCCTTTTTCATGTTTTAAAAAGTTTGTTTGTAAAGTTTATTTTATATACAAAGTTGTATAACAACTTGTAGACTCTCTGGTGCAAGTTTTTTGCGACGGAAATCTGCCCTGTGTGGCACATTTCCAGGATATAAAAACAAATTTTTTTTTGGAGACGATGGCGTCTTGTAGCCATGAAAATCTTTGTGACACGAACGCTGCATTTTGCAGTGTTTCGTTCGAAAAAAAATTTCCTAGTCTTCCTTCCTCACAGTTAAACGAGAGAATGGAGAAAAAGAAAAAAGAATTTACACACACAAATTCAAGTGTTAACACCGCCACCACCACCACCAACAACAACAAAAACAAAACTGTAACCAAGGTTACAAAACAGAACATAGACAATGTCTCCAAAGAATCTGACGTCAGCACCAATTCTGGTGACGTCACCATTACCACCACCCCCAACAACGACAACAACAACAACACCAGCAGCAGCAGCAGCAATAGTTCAACTCAACCTTTGCTCTCTTCACCAGCAGGAAGCGAAAGAGAGGAAGGAAAAAGCCACAACACCACTGACACAAATACCACATCTGGCACCAATACCAGTGCCAGCACCAGCAACAACAATAACAACAATAACAAAAACAAAAACTTCGCTGAAGCTTTGAAGCAAAGTGAAACTGTTGTGTCTTACACAACAAAAGAAATAATAGAAACGAGAAAATTAATCACCAAAGAAAGCGGTGAAGTACACTTAAACATACCACAACACATATTAGAGGAAACAAGTAGAAACACAATAATATATAAAATAATAAACACTAAAAATAGAAGGCCGGAACAGGCCAGTATAGACAAAATTCAAGAATGTTTGCAATCAATATGGGATAAAAAAACATATATTACTTGGTATAGATTTGCACAGGTACAGGTGATTTTTCGAAATGAAGAGTTGGCGAAGACGTATTCAACGCTAACTCTTCACACACCTGAAATAACAATGTTACGCAGTTACCTTGGCCAAAAGGTAACAAAGGTAACAATAAAGCACGCACCTCCAACAATCGACACACTATGGTTGATATCGGCCATATGTGTTGATATGGACAACATCAACATACTAAAAATAAACGTTGGAGAGAGCAATTGGACCGGAAAAAGCATACAAATCTTGTTCCACACAAACGAACAAGAAATCAAAAAAATCCCACCATACATCCGTTTGGCAACAAACCAAAAGTTGCATATAGTAGTAGAGGGCAGGCGGCCTCGCTGTTACTTATGCGACAGCGAGGCACACCTTAAAAAGGAGTGTCCGACTGCCCGAAAAACACAACAACAACAACAAGAACTAACTAAACACACAAAAAAAGCATTGCTGCCCACACCGCCATCCACACAAAAAACAATAAAAGCAACACCAACAACATCAACGAAAGAAAATACAACAAAAACTAGAAAATTAACAAACAAAGAAGACGAAAAAAGAAAAGACAATACAAAAACTGATACCCCTTCCCCCACATCACTTACACCACAACCAAAAATTCAACAACCAACAACAACAAAAACAACAATACAACCACTTACACAAGCAAACACAGAAGCATACAACATGCCTCTACCTCCTTCCGATTCCTCAGAGTTTTCATCTGAAGACGAGTCAAGTACTGAGGAATGGAAAATTGCCCAAAAGGGAAGGAGGAAGAGGAGCAAAAAAAGAAAAACGAACAACAACAAAGCAGGGAGATTCACATCTCCCGAAAACACTCCCAACGCCTACACGATAAACACCAATGATAACACACCAAAAACAATGCTAACAGCAATAGACACTACAAACACAGAGTTGATGAATTACATCAACTCTAAAACAAACATCACAAATAACGACATCAAAACAAACAACCACCCACGCACAACACCGCCAAAACAAATTAAAATTTATCATATAACACCAGCATTACACAACACAATACAATCCCTCTACCCCAACTCGGTAGGGGGATTCCAGAAATATTTGTGCAAGAAATTGTACAATAGCCTCCTTGGTGAAAAATCAAAGGAGGAAACAAAACTTTCGAACGGTAAGTAACTTTCTGTTCTTTTGTTTTGTGCTTTAAAGCACACGTATAAATAGAATCATGGTGAAGATTGGTTGTGTGAATGTGCGTGGCTTAGAGTCCCCTTGGAAACAAGGGTACCTCTTAAATGACATCAAGTCACACAATTTGGATATCATAGCCATTAGTGAGACCAGACTCCATGAACCGCGGGCCCTAAAGTCCATGTTTGGCGGACAGTTTAACATTTATTTTTCTCCCTGTCTGCCGAGGATGGGCGGTAGTGGCACGGCGGTTCTTTTTCGCAAGAGTCTGGATCTCCAAGTAAAGACGATATTTACGGACCCGGAGGGTAGACTGGTTGTCCTAGATGTGGACGGCAGCGATGGAGGCGCTTTTCGGTTGCTGGCAGTTTATGTGCCTCCTTTAACAGGTCGGTCAGACTTCTTTCGACGTCTAGAAGTATTCCTGGGAACGTCTCGTCCCTTACTTTTAGTGGGGCAATGGAATGCTACCTTGGACACGCATCTAGACTACGTTGGGAGTGACAAAACTAGAAGGGGATGCAAAGGCCTCATAGACCTGCTCAGACGCTTCCAGTTGTCTGACAGGTATCGACTCGACCACCCAAATGTGCCAACGTGGACTTGGAGCAACCGCATTGGGTCGTCGAGATCGTATCTAGATAGGATAGTGTGTAGGACAAGAGATAGAGATAGTTTAGGATGTCCTCAGTTCCACATAGTCAGCTACACGGATCACAAACTTGTGACGTGTACGCTAGACTTAGATAAGGCACATAGGCAGGGTCCCGGTTACTGGAAACTAAACGCGTCTTTCCCGTCGAGACAGGTTTTCAGAGACCGGATTAGCACGTTAGTAAAGATGGCTTGGATCGGAGCCATCGTCAACAACACATGGTGGTTTGCCCTCAAGAGAGCAGTAAGGGCGGAAGCAATAAGGTATAGCAGGGCACTAGCTGTAGAGAGGAACAGAGTAGAGGGGGGGGGGGCTAGTGATAAAGTTAGAAGAGGCATTGCGAAGTGGCATCGCATCCGACGTTTTAGCGGCGAGGTTGGCCCTCGACCAACACTTCAATGCTAAACACGAAGGGTGTGCTGTCATGGCAAGGCTGCGTGCTCTGAGGAATGAAGGTGTTGGAGCCGCACGAGAGGCCCGGGTGGCGGAGGCGCAGCGGGGTAACAGAGCCACCATCCGGTTTCTGGTAGACGAACAGGGCGCGAATTGCTCGAGCCGAGCAAGATGTGCGAGGCGATTCAGCGGCATTTTGCCCGACTGTTCCGAAGGAGTGGCGAGCGAGAAGGCAGGGTGGACTTTAGTGCCTACCTGCACAGCTTGCGACGACTCTCGGCAAGAGAGGCGGAGTGCTGCGAAGGGGTCATCACGGCGGAGGAGGTGAGGGACGCGATGGCGGGTTGCTCGACGGACAAATCTCCGGGTTTGGATGGTCTGCCCTACGAGCTTTACAACTGTATGCCAGACTTGTTTGGAGAAGTCTTGGCGGCCGTGTACTGCAACTGGCAGCAGAACGGGAGCATTCCCGGTTTTGTGAGCCGAGCAGCGGTAATGCTGCTGAAGAAAGATCCAAACAAGGGGGACGCCATAGATAACTTTAGGCCCATCACTCTGCTCAATGCAGACATGAAAATTTTGGCCAAGGTGTTAGCCAAGCAGTTGGCGCTTGTCATCGAGAAGCTAGTCGGCACGGTGCAGACGTGCACCGTGCCGGGTCGGAGCATCCATGACAACCTCCATCTGATGCGCTACATCATAGAGAGGGTAGTTAAGGAACCTGGCATGGGTGGGGCCCTGATCAATTTGGATCAATCCAAAGCTTTCGATAGGGTAGACCATCGATACTTGGAGGCCGTCCTCGAAGCGACCGGCTTCGGTCCCGTTTTCCGCGGCTGGATGGCTGCCTTGTACACAGGCATCCGTTCGGTTGTTCGCGTCAATGGACGTCTATCGGGACCCTTCGACATTGCACGTTCGGTTCGTCAGGGATGCCCCCTGTCGCCGCTCCTGTACGTATTGACTCTCGAGCCACAACTGCGGAAGCTGGCGACGCTGAGAGGCATCCCGCGAGAACTGGGGTGCGGGACGAACGTGTCGGCATACGCGGACGACGTCACCGTCATAGCGTCTAGCCACGAGCACATCGAGCTTGTCGGTGAGACGCTGAAAGACTACGAAGCGGTGACGGGAGCGAAAATCAACCGGGATAAGTCGGTGGGTTTGCTGCTCGCCACCTGGAGGAGCAAGCCCATACCGTCCGGCAGCGCCTCAGTAGTGGGACGCTGGACGGACGGTCCGGTCAAGTTGCTCGGAGTCTGATTCGGTCCGGACCTGCAAACGGAGAAGAACTGGGACGAGATAACGAGTAGGGTGGCCACTCTCTGCCGGCAATGGTCCGAGAGGAAGCTGTCCCTAAAAGGTCGGGCGGAGGTGGCGAACGCGTACATCGCGTCCGTCATCGAATACCGCCTGACCGTCGTGCCTTGTCCCGATCGCGCCATCACCGAAATGGAGCGCATCCTCTCCCGCTTTTCGTGGAAAGGAAGCGTTCCGATGGTGAAGCGATCCGTTTGTTGCCAACACCCGCTGAAAGGAGGGCTGGGCATGCCGTGGTTGATGATGCGCAGACATGCGCTGAGACTGCGACATCTCCGGCTCTACGTAGACGACGGTGAGCAGGTGTGGTCGCCGTTTGTGCGACGCGCTTTCCCGCAGCTCGTCTCCATGACCGAGCTGCAGTCGTTGATCAAAAAGAGGCCGAGGAATGGAGAATGGCACCGTGAGTGTCGCGTTGCTCTGCAACAACTTTGCCGTCCCGGGTCGACCTTGAGCGGCTGCATCACAACGAAATCATTCTATAGGGGATTAGTGGAGGGCAGGTACGACGACGATCTCGGAGCGAACCTGGGCGTCGACGAGGAATACCTGACCCGTCTGTTCAGGACGACTTTCGGGCCGAGACCTATGGACAACTTCCAGAGATCCCTGGCCTGGCAGTGTTACCGAGAGGCGCTACCCGTTCGGGATAAGCTCTATAGACACGGCACGCGAAATGCGGGGCCGACCTGCCCGAGATGCGGTCAGAGCGCTGAAACCGTTCTGCACGCACTCGTGCAGTGTCCAACCATTTCGGAGCAGCGGGCTTATGTCGAACGACTGCTGTCGCGTGTTGGACGAGTCGGTTTATCAACCGAGTCTATCGTCAATATCGTCACGCCTCCTTCCTTTAAACGGGAAGGAAGAGCTGTATTTATCGTACTTGTGGCTATGGCGAAAGAATGCATCTGGTGGACGCGTCTGAAAGGATTAGAGACAAATACTTTCCTCTCTGGTCAATCTCTCATCAACTTTTTCAAATATCACTTGAAAAGGAAGGTGAGAGTAGAGAGGCAAGTGTTGTCTAGCAAATGTTTCGAAAAAAGATGGATACATGTAGCAAGAATGGCACGTATAAATGACGAAGCCACCTTGACCATGATTCTATAAAACGTTCTAAAATTTTGTAAACAGAGAGTTACTTACGTTTCTTGCTTAAATAAAAGAAATTTTATTTAACAAACTGTGACACTAAAGGCCGAGGTTACCGTGGTCTTTTCGTAGGTTTTTCTTTCCACGGATAACCTCCCCATTTATTGGGAATTTTTTGTATTATTTCGTATTTTTTGTAAATACCCCAAACGTTTTGCGATGTTTTTTTTTCATCGTTGTCCCCACTTTTGTTTTTTTTTTCTGCTTTGTTTTCGACCCCCTCGAATAGAAAAACTCTACATTTGTATTTTGTCCACTCCGTGTTGAGCCCTGTGTGGCTAATAAAGAAACCTATCTATCTATCTATCTATCTATCTATCTATCTATCTATCTATCTATCTATCTATCTATCTATCTATCTATCTATCCATCTATGTATCTATCTGTCTGCCTGTGTGTCTGTCTGTCTATCTAGATAAATAAATATATAGAAAGATAGATGCTTTGAGCATATCGTTTTAGGGCAAAATGTGGTTTATAGTAGTGTGGTTCATGTACATGTCCGTGCATGTGTCTGTGTGTGTACGTGCGGGGATAAACGCTACACCCAAGAAACTACGTGGTCTTAGGTTCAATCCCACTGAGTGGTATCTAAGGAAGTGGCTACTCCATTATCACAGTGATTGAAGCACGATAGAAGGACAGTATGTAGAGGTCTGTTTCTGTTCGTTGGCGGGGTGGGAGTTTGGTACCGCCACCTAGCTTGTTAAATTGTAGGCGGAGCTCATCCTGTAGCAAGTATTCTGTCCAGATCTCTCACCAGTAGATAATATGATTCATTCTGCACACCAGTCTTGCATAGCCAGAAGAATGCTACAGATGCAATCCTTCTTTCCCAAACTACAATACTGTAAATATTTAATCAGTCAAAACAATCACCGACGTTGTTTTATTGCATTTCTACTGACGTCTTATTCGTAGAATATTTTATGAATTCCGAATGAATTAAAACTCAATTTCGTGTGCAGAAACTGTTGATATCCATATACATTAGCGTTAATATATTTGATGGAAATATCGTATATAAGTTATAGGCACAAAAGTAAACATTTCCTTGTCAACGTAAGTTAGTGCTTTGCTGTATGTGATACTACCCTAACTTGTATACGACACAGAAAAAGAGAATACTATTGTTCTGGTTAAAGTTGACGCCATTAAACAAAATGAAGCGTTCATATATTCTTTCATATCATACTGAGATGAACGTTAATATATTCGGAAAGCTGCTTTTTTTTTAATTATGTACATACTCTTAAAAATATTGACGTAGATCACATTTCACAAAATACATTTATGTTTAGAAAATACTGTCCTGGCATTAGAAGAGAAAGTATCATAATTTCATTGTCTATTTTGGATAAGTAAAGTTAATTTCTTATTATATACATTTAATGAACTATACTACCTCCAATTAATAAATATACCTCAGTTTCACTCAACTATATTATGATTCTGTCTTTTACGTTTCGAATAAATTTTTCTTTAAGAGATGATCATTTTAATATAGATCATATTTGGCAATTTTATCGGTATTAGCATGTGGAATGCGACCGTACTGATGCACCTGCTTTAAGGTATTTGTTCGAGCATAAATTCGTCGGTAGTCATACTGATTTCATTATACGCTTATGGATTTCTACGTATTTTTTATGTTGCCACTGTTTGATATGAAATGACCTTACTCGACGCAATCATTTATAAAGGCTTATACCAGATATGCACTTACCCATACATATACACACAGACAAACAATTATACTTAAAAACGCATACACGCATACATTCAATATCCGGATACACGCATATATTTCTGTGCGTAATATATACGAATATATATATATATAAAACTAACATTTTGTGTCGATGCCTTTTCATCTCTCTCTCTCTCTCTCTCTCTCTTTCTCTCTCTCTTTCTCTCTCTCTCTCTCTCTCTCTCTTTCTCTCTCTCTCTCTCTCTCTCTCTCTCTTTTTATATATATATATATATATATATATATATATATATATAACAGCAAAGCAGGAGACACCGGAAGGGAAACTTTTAAAATATGTTGCACTAGTGTAATGAGAAAGAGTCTTGAGTCTTGGCGCCTCGAACAATTGTTCTACGCCAAGAGAAATAAAATAATGAGTTGATTTGGTGAGAATTATAAAGAGAATGAGAAAATGTTTGGAAAAAACATTAGGCTCCAGGTGGGAAGGCAGTTCTACAAGTAACTTAAGAAGTGTGCAGGAGATGTGTTGGAGTTTTCATGTATAGAGGTGTAAGTGTGAATTGAAATAGGCATAGAGGAGACGGTGTGTCTGTGTGGTTCTATGAGGTGTGTGTACGTGAGACGTGTGCCAGTGTGGGTGTGTAGTGACCTGAAATAGTGTGGGTAGATGAAGTGAAATTGTAATGGGATGAATGTGAGAGCAATGCGTAAAGATATGCCAGGCAATGCGTAGAGATATGCCTGGCAAGTTCTGTCCAATTTGTTCTCTCCAAAACTTTGAACGAGTGTATTGAACCTCTGTTAGGGGTGTGCATTATTTCCTCTCCTTTTCATAATTTTTATGATCGAGATTGACATGTGCAGCCCTTGTTGAAATCGTATTAGAGTCAATGGGTGTAGGATCGGCTGATATTTGTAGAGGACAAGGTGGCAGTTGACTCATCAGGAGGTGATCTCTGGCATTAATTGAATGAGTTTGAGACGAGTGCTGCAAGGCCGGGATAGGAGAGGAATTAGTGTTGTGAAGACTGAGACAGTCCTTTCAAGAAACCTCTCCAAAAGCAGTCTTTATGATTGTGGAACATCATTGAGGGAAGTGAATAAGTTAAATATCTCGGAGCGGTGTTTGGGAGTGATGGAGAAGAGGTGGTAGAATTAGAACAAATTCTGAAGCAGTCATACACACGTTCCAGCATTCGATGCTCAGAAAAGAAGTTGGTAAAAAAAAAACAAAAAAAAACTCACAAACTCGTTGTCTTCGATTCGGTTTTCGTGCCTATCCTCACCTATGCGCATCACTGTTGGGTAATAACGGAATAAGCATTACCGTGAATATAAACAACTGAAATAGGTTTCTTTCGAAGGATCTTTGGAATAATGTCTCTCGACAGCTTGCGTAACTCGGATATCAGGATATCGATCGATGCCGAACTTAATTCTTCCCGTCATTGGTCAGTGACAACTCCGGTGCTATGGACATGAGACTAAAATTTCACAGAAACGAATTGTAAGATGAATTGTGGAAGCCATGCTGACAGGCAGGAAACTAATAAGTAGACTAAGAACGAAACGATTGGATAGTATGCATAATATCAGTTAGTCGTGCTTGGAAATCCAGTCGAAAAATCTAATGACCGTTGTTTCTAACATGACCTGAAATGGAGGTGACAGATGATTTTATCCTCAAGTCCTTCCCAGGAATAGTGGCAAAGTCATTTTAAACTATTAATACATCCAAAATAGATATTCACGTCAATTTTATTTTTCATACATTTGTATATTTTTTGCAGGGAGTAATAAATTTCAAATCAGTTTGATTTAAGAAATTAATGCAGCTATGAATATAGCACATTTTCCTGTCATGGAGATGGCTGGTGGGAAATGAATAATATTATTAATTCTCGTAGAAATGCTCCTTATCACCCTAATTTATCAATCAAGTTAGATAACTTGACAATTACAGCGGAAAAGTTTTCCCGTAGAAAACTGTTAATTTCATAATAAACTGCAAGTTTTACTCTCATTCATAATTCAAGGCATCCATGTATAAAATCCGGATGATCCTACTCATTAACGTGCGTAAACATACAGACACTATGAAATTAATTGTGAGAAATTAATTTTTTCTGACCTCTTAAGTCATTCAGTTAACTTCAAATATATTCTAATTCAAATACACCAGCAGAATTTCGAATCACTTTCGATAAATGTTACAATTTTAAGTTCTCGTTTATTCCTTTCGTATTCAAAACTGAGCAAACTATCATTTTAATTTTAGGTTTTATAAAGTCACTCACCCAAAACTTATAACTTTATGGAACGATAATTTCATCAAACGATTAGGTTCACAATTCATTTTCAATTTCATACAATCAAACACGCGCGCGCACACACAAAAAAGCTCATACGCGAATATTTTCACAATCGCCATTTACAAAAAGAAACTATGTATACTCCGTTTCCTATATCTGAGGTCCTAGTATGAAACAATAACATTTCATATAGGCCAAATAAGATGATCACTTCAAACTGCAATTTCTGGAACCCACCTAATTTTCTACTTGACCAGACATGCATGTTTCGTTTAGTCCGCTGCGAAGCAAGGTCATTTCTATTTCGCCAAATAGAACCGCATGAAAAATATATTGAACTGTGCACAAGTAACTTCAATGTGAAGAGGCATAAGACTCTTCTTTGAAAGTAGCTACTCACTGTAACTCCGACTCCATTTTTTTATGAAATAAATTTCTTGAACTTGACTAAATACGATGCCTGAGCACATTCGACATCTTTACTTTCAAAGATCAAATATATTTCTTACAATTTCTTTTTCAACCACTGACCCATAATTTGTTCTGACTGTCATAGAATTACTATTGAGCATACTTATTTATATAAAATATGTTTCGGATGAGAATGTTGGCAGTCACTTCGGAATTTTCTGACATTTTTATAGTTATTCAGATAGAATAAAGAACATAAAGAAAATAGGTTCCATCACGAACCCTCACATTTGTATAAAAGATTAGTCGTCCCGAAGATATGTACGAAAGGTGGCAATATACTGGTATCAGAGTTCATAGACAGTCTTAATAAAAAGTTAGCAGAAATAAAAAAAATAAAATTTAACCCCCCCCCCCCCCACCACCACCACCACCAGAAACAAAAGTGAATGGGTGATAAATTGGAAGGCAATCATTATGAAGATGTGTTATATCTATATAATTCATAGTGATGTGATAGACTCTCCGAAACGAAAGTTTGATATGAAAGTTGACATGATAGTCTCGAATGCTAAAGAAATCTTATGCTTCATAGAGAGCTACCAGGAACACTGAACACCAAACCAGTTTGCTCTTAATGCTGTAGCATGTTTTTGATAGTGCATATTCGATATTTACTTTAATATTTGAAATTTGGATTTCATTTTGACATAACTCTTGTCATGGATGATCTCATCCTTAATATACGAGCTCAATTTCCCATTTCTTTTTTTCAGTAACAAACCGTTCATTCATTGAATCAACCACTACTACTGCTTCTTTCAGTAATGTAGGCTACGCAGAAACAGATTTTCTAATTTATAACAACAAATAGGCACAACGAACCAAACCGTTAACTATCACCCATTACAATTCACCACTCGTCGCGTTCTCCCTCTGTTTTGTAATTCAGAACGAAGACATTCTCTAATATACTATGATGACATTATCCGGTTTGCCAATTCTTTGTTGTCATCTATATATCGTCCAGTCGTTCAACCAAACTCTTCCTCTTATTTACTGCTACACGATATAATTTGTTTATTCTCCAGCCAGGTAAATTTTATGATATATCGACGAACCCTAGAGGTTTGTAAAATGCCAAAGTATTGTACGTACATTTGTGTGTATGTGTACATTAGATAGTATGCATATACCTATATACATGCATATATACCTACAGAGACATATATGCATATTAGTCTACATATCTAACTCTAGGAAGAAGACCAGTCCGCAACTGTTCTGTTTCCAGTTGGAAAAGAATGGTCTTTTCCTTAATGGTATGTTGATGTTGGCGAATTGTCTATTGCCTGAAATTAAACCCTTTTCTCATTGAGAATAAGTTGCAATTGCTGGAATTGTAGTTATATGTTTTTGTCCAGAAGAAAGATGGAATGAATCAGTAAGTTATAGTGTATGCCATATAAAAAGTCTTCGCTAATCTCTATTGAATTTGTCTATGTATGTATGTATGTATGTATGTATGTATGTATGTATGTATGTATGCATGTATGCATGTATGTATGTATGTATGTATGTATGTATGTATGTATGTATGTATCTATCTATCTATCTCTTCTCACGGACGTGCTGTCACATCGGCTGCGAAGGTAAACGTTTATTTGACCTTTTATTGTCCACATTTTGTTGGAATTTTAAAATAATTTTGTTGCGAAGCACCTAGGCTTCATTTGTGTGTATTTTCAAGGGCAGGAATTGGCCCCCAGGGGCAGTTTCGGCCCTAGCAAAATACAAAAATTTCCTTCTTGACATGTGAAAAATGTCGAGAAACATAATTTTGGAACGCGTGTCTTGTTCTTTTGACAAGCATTTCCCGAGGCTTCAGATGCCAGAAGAGAAAAAAGAACAGAGTAGCGCGTGCTCACACAGTGACAGGAACGCAGTTGCTGTAAACGACACAAAGACGGTGATTACAGCTACTAACAACCCTCTCACCACCACCACCAACAACAACAACGACACCAACAACAAAAACAAAACTGTAACCAAGGTTACAAAACCATGCGTAAAAACCGTCACAAATGTCTCTGACGTAAGTACCATTGCTGCTGACGCCATCATCACCACCACCAACAACAACGACAACAACAACAACAACAGCAACAACAAGGACGTAAAGTTATCGGCCGTCAGCAATGACACCATCACCTGTTCAACAAACTCTGCTGCCACTACCACCACCTTTGAACCAGGCAGTACATACACCAACATAAACAAAAATATTCAGAAGAACATGTCCGCCAGCAAAACAAAAACAAATTTCGCAAATGCTCTAAAGGAAAAAAGAACAATAGTGACATTCACACAAAAACAAATAAAAGACACAAGATCCCTTCTTACGAAAGAAGGAGATGATGTCAGAATAAACATACCAAAATATATTATAGAAATGAAAAACAAAAAGTGCATCATTTATAAACTGGTAAACACAAAAACCAGACGTGTAGAAAATGTTAGCACAGATAAAATTGAAGTTTGTCTTAGAAAAATTTGGCCTTATCAAAATCATGTCACCTGGGGAAGAAAATTTGGAACGGTGCAGGTGAGATTTCTAGATGAAAATTTAGCTAAACAATTTTCGACACTCTCTCTCCGCACAGATGACTTGGTGATGATACCGAGTTATCTCGGACAGAGAGTGACCAAAGTTATAATAAAAAATGTGCCATCGGAGGTGGACACCCAATGGCTGATATCGGCCGTATGCCTGGAAATGGAGGAGGCAAATATTTTGGAGATTACGGTCGGAGAGGAAAAGAACTGGGGAGGGAAAAATCTGGAAATCCTTCTCCACATCACGGAGGAAGCTTCACAGAAAATTCCTCCAAACATTAGATTGGCAGAGGACCACAAGCTGTATGTGGTGGTAGAGGGAAGGCGACCTCGCTGTTACCTATGCAACAGCGAAGCACATCTGAAAAAGGACTGCCCTCTGGCCGCTAAACAAAAACAACAACAACAACAACAACAACAACAACAACAACAGAAGCAACTACCAAATACCCCCAACAGAAAAACCTTACTACCAACACCACCAGCAACACAAAAAACAACAACAGAAATATCAGCAATAACCACAACAGAAAAGACAACAGAAACTGCAAAAACAGAAGGAAAAAAAAAGAAAATTCCAAGACTGCCTCCCCCTCCCCCATATCACATACACCACCCACAAATAACAAGCAGCCAACATCAATAAAAACAGCAACACAAACACTCACAGAAACACACACAGACGCACAAAATTTGCCGTTACCTCTTTCTGACTCCTCAGATCTCCCATCATCCGATGAAGAGAGTGGGGAGGAGTGGAAAATAGCTACGAAAGGAAAGAGGAAGCGCAGTAAGAAGAAAACAAAACAAAATGCAAACACAAACAAAGCAGGGAGATTCACATCTCCCGAAAATACAACTAACACCAATAGTAATATAAAAAAAACAATGCTAACAGCAATAGACAGTACAAACACAGAGTTGATGAATTACATCAATTCTAAAACAAACATCACAAATAACGATATCAAAACCAACGACCACCCACGTACAACACCGCCAAAACACGTTAAAATTATTCATGTAACACCAGCATTACACAACACAATAAAATCCCTCTACCCCAACTCGGTAGGGGGATTCCAGAAATATTTGTGCAAGAAATTGTACAATAGCCTCTTTGGTGAAACATCCAAGGAGGAAACAAAACTTTCTAACGGTAAGTAACTTCTGTTCTTTTGTTTTGTGCTTTAAAGCACACGTATAAATAAAATCATGGTGAAGATTGGCTGTGTGAACATGCGTGGTTTGGGGTCGCCTTGGAAACAAGGGTACCTCTTAAATGACATCAAGTCACACAATTTGGATATCATAGCCATTAGTGTGACCAGACTCCATGAACCGCGGGGCCTAAAGTCCATGTTTGGCGGACAGTTTAACATTTATTTTTCTCCCTGTCTGCCGAGGATGGGCGGTAGTGGCACGGCGGTTCTTTTTCGCAAGAGTCTGGATCTCCAAGTAAAGACGATATTTACCGACCCGATGGGTAGACTGGTTGTCCTAGATGTGGACGGCAGCGATGGAGGCGCTTTTCGGTTGCTGGCAGTTTATGTGCCTCCTTTAACAGGTCGGTCGGACTTCTTTCGACGTCTAGAAGTATTCCTAGGAACGTCTCGACCCTTACTTTTAGTGGGGGATTGGAATGCTACCTTGGACACGCATCTAGACTACGTGGGGTGTGACAAAACTAGAAGGGGATGCAAAGGCCTCATAGACCTGCTCAGACGCTTCCAGTTGTCTGACAGGTACCGACTCGACCACCCAAATGTGCCAACGTGGACTTGGAGCAACCGCATTGGGTCGTCGAGATCGTATCTAGATAGGATAGTGTGTAGGACAAGAGATAGAGATAGTTTAGGATGTCCACAGTTCCACATAGTCAGCTACATGGATCACAAACTTGTGACGTGTACGCTAGACTTAGATAAGGCACATAGGCAGGGTCCCGGTTACTGGAAACTAAACGCGTCTTTCCCGTCGAGACAGGTTTTCAGAGACCGGATTAGCACGTTAGTAAAGAGGGCTTTGATCGGAGCCATCGTCAACAACAAATTGTGGTTTGCAGTAAGGGCGGAAGCAATAAGGTATAGCAGGGCACTAGCTGTAGAGAGGAACAGAGTAGAGGAGGTGCTAGTGATAAAGTTAGAAGAGGCATTGCGAAGTGGCATCGCATCCGACGTTTTAGCGGCGAGGTTGGCCCTCGACCAACACTTCAATGCTAAACACGAAGGGTGTGCTGTCAGGGCAAGGATGCGTGCTCTGAGGAATGAAGGTGTTGGAGCCGCACGAGAGGCCCGGGTGGCGGAGGCGCAGCGGGGTAACAGAGCCACCATCCGGTCTCTGGTAGACGAACAGGGGCGCGAATTGCTCGAGCCGAGCAAGATGTGCGATGCATTTCAGCGGCATTTTGCCCGACTGTTCGGGAGGAGTGGCGAGCAAGAAGGCAGGGTGGACTTTAGTGCCTACCTGCACAGCTTGCCACGACTCTCGGCAAGAGAGGCGGAGTGCTGCGAAGGGGTCATCACGGCGGAGGAGGTGAGGGACGCGATGGCGGGTTGCTCGACGGACAAATCTCCGGGTTTGGATGGTCTGCCCTACGAGCTTTACAACTGTATGCCAGACTTGTTTGGAGACGTCTTGGCGGCCGTGTAATGCAACTGGCAGCAGAACGGGAGCATTCCCGATTTTGTGAGCCGAGCAGCGGTAACGCTGCTGAAGAAAGATCCAAACAAGGGGGACGCCATAGATAACTTTAGGCCCATCACTCTGCTCAATGCAGACATGACAATTTTGGCCAAGGTATTAGCCAAGCGGTTGGCGCTTGTCATCAAGAAACTGGTCGGCACGGAGCAGACGTGCACCGTGCCGGGCCGGAGCATCCATGACAACCTCCATCTGATGCGCTACATCATAGAGAGGGTAGTTAAGGAACCTGGCATGGGTGGGGCCCTGATCAATTTGGATCAATCCAAAGCTTTCGATAGGGTAGACCATCGATACTTGGAGGCCGTCCTCGAAGCGACCGGCTTCGGTCCCGTTTTCCGCGGCTGGATGGCTGCCTTGTACACAGGCATCCGTTCGGTTGTTCGCGTCAATGGACGTCTATCGGGACCCTTCGACATTGCACGTTCGGTTCGTCAGGGATGCCCCCTGTCGCCGATCCTGTACGTATTGACTCTCGAGCCACTACTGCGGAAGCTGGCGACGCTGAGGGGCATCCCGCGAGAACTGGGGTGCGGGATGAGCGTGTCGACATACGCGGACGACGTCACCGTCACAGCGTCTAGCCACGAGCACATCGAGCTTGTCGGCGAGACGCTGAAAGACCACGAAGCGGTGACTGGAGCGAAAATCAACCGGGATAAGTCGGTGGGTTTGCTGCTCGGCACCTGGAGAAGCAAGCCCATACCGTCCGGCAGCGCCTCAGTCGTGAGACGCTGGACGGACGGTCCGGTCAAGTTGCTCAGAGTCTGGTTCGGTCCGGACCTGCAAACGGAGAAGAACTGGGACGAGATAACGAGTAGGGTGGCCACTCTCTGCCGGCAATGGTCCGAGAGGAAGCTGTCCCTAAAAGGTCGGGAGGAGGTGGCGAACGCGTACATCGCGTCCGTCATCGAATACCGCCTGACCGTCGTGCCTTGTCCCGATCGCGCCATCACCGAAATGGAGCGCATCCTCTTCCGCTTTTTGTGGAAAGGAAGCGTTCCGATGGTGAGGCGATCCGTTTGTTGCCAACACCCGCTGAAAGGAGGGCTGGGCATGCCGTGATTGATGATGCGCAGACATGCGCTGAGACTGCGACATCTCCGACTCTACGTAGACGAGCAGGTGTGGTCGCCGTTTGTGCGACGCGCTTTCCCGCAGCTCGTCTCCATGACCGAGCTGCAGTCGTGGATCAAAAAGAGGTCGAGGAATGGCGAATTGCACCGTGAGTGTCGCATTGCTCTGCAACAACTTTGCCGTCCCTGGTCGACCTTGAGCGGCTGCATCACAACGAAGTCATTCTATAGGGGATTAGTGGAGGGCAGTTACGACGACGATCTCGGGGCGAACCTGGGCGTCGACGAGGAATACCTGACCCGCCTGTTCAGGACGACTTTCGGGCCGGGACCTATGGACAACTTCCAGAGATCCCTGGCCTGGCAGTGTCACCGAGAGGCGCTACCCGTTCGGGATAAGCTCTATAGACACGGCCTGCGAAATGCGGGGCCGACTTGCCCAAGATGCGGTCAGAGCGATGAAACCGTTCTGCACGCACTCGTGCAGTGTCCAACCATTTCGGAGCTGTGGGCTTATGTCGAACGACTGCTGTCGCGTGTGGGACGAGTCGGTTTATCAACCGAGTCTATCGTCAATATCGTCACGCGTCCTTCCTTTAAACGGGAATGAAGAGCTGTATTTATCGTACTTGTGGCTATGGCGAAAGAATGCATCTGGTGGACGCGTCTGAAAGGATCAGAGACAAATACTTTTCTCTCTGGCCAATCTCTCATCAACTTTTTCAAGTATCACTTGAAAAGGAAGGTGAGAGTAGAGAGGCAAGTGTTGTCTAGCAAATGTTTCGAAAAAAGATGGATACATGTAGCAAGAATGGCACGTATAAATGACGAAGCCACCTTGACCATGATTCTATAAAACGTTTTAAAATTTTGTAAACAGAGTTACTTACGTTTCTTGCATAAATAAAAGAAATTTTATTTAACAAACTGTGACACTAAGGACCGAGGTTACCGTGGTCTTTTCGTAGGTTTTTGTTTCCAGGGATAACCTCCCCATTTATTGGGAATTTTCTGTATTATTTCGTATTTTTTGTAAGTACCCCAAACGTTTTGCGATGTTTTTTTTTCATCGTTGTCCCCACTTTTGTTTTTTTTCTGCTTTGTTTTCGCCCCCCTTGAAAAGAAAAACTCTACATTTGTATTTTGTCCCCTCTGTGTTGAGCCCTGTGTGGCTAATAAAGAAACCTATCTATCTATCTATCTATGTATATATGGTTCAAATGTATAAAAAACAAAAGACAACGACAGGTGAAGGAGTAAAAAACAAAAGTATTAGATTAACGCTCGGGAACAATGGAAAAGTCCTTGACGTTTCCAGACTGCACCCTTTGAGAGAATGGGATGAGTGAAGAAAGTGAAAAGTGAAAGAGAACGGCGAGAAATACACACGCGCGCACGTGAGTATGGCGAAATCTTTCGTAATTCAAAGTAAGGTGCTCTCAACATTTGTGATTTTGTTTACTGCGAAATGTTAGTGAAAATAAACTTGCAGCAGCCAGGATTAACTAAACACGTCTAAATTATAAGAGATGATTCTTATAATTTTACCATTTAAAATTCTTTTACACAGTCTCTTTTAGAAAAATTGATGCTGTGATTAAGGAAATTGATTTTGCACTTTAAATGAAAAACGGATTTCATGTGAAATCCAAAATTATTTCATACCACCTCATTTGTGAGATCCTTAATGTTAATATATCGAATGCTGTTTTTATGATTTTTGCCCAGAGATAAATATCTTTAACTCCAATATTAATTAATAAAATCTTATTCTTTCTTTTCCTAGATGGAATAAATACAGAACATGATAAACGGAATCAAATATATCCAGACCTAATCATTTTTTTAAACATGCATCTTCAGTACTGATCTAGAACCGTATAATTTTAGTGTGCTCTCAGTATCCTTAGTCTGTTAACACAAATGCTGTTCCTGATTCTAATACTTCAGAAACTACCATTTCTAATAAAAATGATGCTGAATCTTCAACGGCTTGGGGATACGGCAATTACTTCGTGCTTTCAAATACTTACATTTTCATCATGGTTAGTTTTTAGTAATACTTCACGAAATTCTCTGAGAGGGTTTTCCAACTTAGAGAAGGCGTTTAGTGAAAATTTTCTACGTTTCCTGGAAAATTTTTCTGTACTCACAAAAAGTGTAAGAAGTGTGACGTGAAATATTGAGACATACAAATTGGATAATCACACTTTCGATCTATACTGCGGTGGTGGGCTTGCAAAATCGTAGGCATGCCGGGAACAATGCTGGATTCAAATACCGCCGTGGTCGGCTTTGCCTTTCATCCTCGCAGGGTCCATAAAATAAGTATCAGATGTAACCGACTTAGCCATTCTGCCGAAATTGCTGGCCTTGTGCCAAAATCTGAAACTAATATTTCAATTTGCACTACTTCAAAGAATGCAGAATGCACACTTTGCTCTGATATTATGTGTCTTACTAAAGAACCTGTATTGTACAAACGTTTCCACTAGCATCTAAAAATGCGAAGCCACCGAAAATATTCAAGACATCGCATAGCATATAATTTGCTAAATTTGAAGGTTGCAAAATTATCGAATATTTGTATCACAGTCTCAAAATATATTTGCGAATAAATATATAATGTGACTGTGCACAAACACTAATTTAGTTTCTAGGGCAGAAACGTTAAGAATGAAGGTTGTGGTTTTTATTCTTCACGAAATAGACTGTGTTCCACGCAAGAAATCTGATTTCCTTTCCTGTTCCTTTCTATTAACTTATCAAAATATGGAAATATTCATTATTGAAGTTATTGATCAAGATCAGAAATAGTTTATCTAAAATGGGAAAGGAAGACAATTTCTAATCTGAATACATGTCTCTGCTAAAAAATATTTGCATTAGTTCTAATAAATGAGTTAGAGATAGATGTAGATTAGAAGTTGGAAAATGAGATAATTACAACTCCAGTTTCTTAATAATATTCTAGAGCTCACTTTAAAGTATGTTGGAACTAATGAAGGTTCCCATGAAAATAAAAATTCATATTAATTCAAATGATGTGCGCAGATTTCTACGATTAGACTGTTAGTCTAACACTACTATCAAATAAAATTCTGATATAAAAGCTTTAATTAGAATCTGGTGTATATGATACACGCAAGACTATAACCTCAATAGCATTCTTCTCTTTCAAGTTTTCCTGCAATATTCTAATCAACAACTTTTGGAATTCCACATAAATCATTCTTATATTAATAACGTTTTTGTCATTCTTGTTATGGCTCAACCAACGGTACAAGGGCAGCATACATGATCTTTCAAGTTTTCTTTTGCAAAACGTCTGAAACTGGAGTGTGTGTTTGTGTATGTTGGAACACAGAAGAAACCACAGCTCAAATTTACATTATTCTCAGGTTATAAAGCTGGTTCAAATGTTGTCGGTAAAAAAGACGCCGTTAAAGAAATCAGAAAATCCAGATGGTGGTATTAAAACAAACAGGAATTACATTTCATCCGGCAACATTCTGCACAATTTCCTGTTTGTCCAGCGTGCCTCATAAGGCAGGGAACAGTACAAGGCTTCGACCAAATATATCAAAAATGCCATGAAGTCTGAATATTTAGCGCTCTCTACACATATAACCTATATACTTCCCAATCGTAGAATATAAAATAGAATCAACTGGTGTAGCGCAACAAAACTATTTTTGCATTTGTCTTTTTTTAATTTAAAAAAAAATTATGTTTTATCTGTGAGGCGTAAATTGTATATGCAAATAAGATTATTATATTTACTATTTTTTACTCTTATTTTGCGTAGTCATAAATGTTTAAAACGAATACTTAGAAACTATATAAGCACTATACATTACATTGAACAGTGGAAATAGATGAAATGTTTAGTATTTTCTACATTCAAATTCCATTTGGTATTATCTCAACTAAATTCGACATAAATAAATTTTGGAGACTAAGGTGATAAATGGTTTCAGTAAAATATAGTTATGCTGCAAAATTATTGTAACGATTAGTTTGTTTTTTATTGATATTTTGAAAAGATAATTCACTCACTTGTTCGTTATACATAGCTACTGGTATGCAAATTCACTTTTAACACTCGCATATGTGTCTATGTGTACATAGTTGGGTATATATCTATATAGATATTTTATATACATCACAGACGCAGACACAATGTGTGTCTATGTGTTTATGCAGTACACTGAACAGAGATAACACTTTCAGATTACAGTTTGGCTCAATCGACTATTTGTTAAACAGAAACGTCAGCTGTACGTCCACGAAATATTGGAAAAGAAAGAAATAGAAAGTAGAGTGAATTATTCTTGTAAATGGTTTAAATTCTGGTTATTATCTTTAATATATCGGAGAAGTCCTCTTTGAAATGTCGGAGTGAAAACTAGTTATAAGCCAGCAGGTCGACAATTATTCACTATCATATTTAAGATTAGTGCAGGTTGGCACATGATGTCTGACTGACGATGTGACAATGTGAACTCTCGCATGTTTCCCGATTTACAATTAAACGCTGAAATTGACGGGTAACTTTCTAGAAAGTGAAGACAGAATCAAGTCTGGCATTGGTGGAATACACATTTGAAATAAATGTCTCCACGTCTTAGGTAGTTTCTTAATGTGTTGCCAGACGAGACATCAGCTTGGCATGCAATGTTTCTCTTTCGGCATTTACCCTTTAAAAGGAGATATATATTTTGGTAATTGCATGACGGATATTTCCACCAATTGTGTTTATTTTCGTATTTTGTATGATAGTGGAAATGATTTTATAAAGTTGTTGCTTGCATCCATATTGTTGGTGGGGTTGGAATGGATGACCTATCTGGATAAGATTTCCGAATGGGTTATGTAATGTTATAGAACACTGTTTTTATGCTATATGCCTCTGCAAACAAAATCAGTGTTTGAAAATCATGTACAATATAAATAAGAATGAAACGATACCACAGACAAAAGCACAAATATGCCTATCATAAAAACAAAATCCGAATCAGTTCAAATCAAGTGCTTTAAGTTAATAAACAATACAGAAATAAAGGAAAAAGCAGAAATTAAACTTTCCTACACACTCTTCTCCGTTTAAAGATAATAATATTAATCACTAACGTATTTATATTTGCATACAAAGCAAGAAATTTACACGAGGCAAGATTAAATATCTTCAGGTATGTTATATGCAGCAACATAACAACACCTAGAAATTGATCACCAGCTAGAGAGACATAACGCAGGTATTCACGAAACAGCAATCAGGTCCCTCGTAAACGCTATGCCAAAAAGCATGTCTTCATCACATTGAAGGACGAAAGAAAATCTTCAAAATCTCAATGACATATACATAGGCACAGGCATGACTGTGTGGTAAGAAGGTTGCTTCCCAATCATAAAGTTCTGGGTTGAGCCCCGCTGCGAGTTACCTTGATCAAGTGTCTTCTATATCCTTGAGTCTACCTGGGGAATTGTATTTGGTAGACGCAAACTGAAAGAATCCCGTCGTGTATATATATATAAATATATGTGTGTGTGTGTGTGCGTGTGCGTGTGTGTGCATCTTTGTGTCCGTGTTTGTTTTTTTCCTACCACTTGGCAACTGTTGTTGGAGTGTTTACGTCTCCATAACCTAGCGGTTCGGCCTAAGATCTCGAAAGAATAAGTACCAGGCTTTAAAAAGTACTTGATTCGTTTCACTCGTTTAAAAATTCTTGAAGGTAGCTCTCCAGCATGGCCGCAGTGTAATGACTGAAACAAGTCAAAAATAAAAGACGAAACTTGCTATAACATACTAAATATTATTTTAGCATTGCAAATTAAACTATCTAGTCTTAATTTTAAAATGTTTTTGTAGCACGGTATGGTTCAAAACTTTATACCGCTTAAGAGCTTCGGAATCATAACAAATACACATTTACCAGGATGATTCATTTCGTGGGAAGATTCATTAACATAACGCATAATTCTCGCTGATCATCCTAAATACCAATATATCCATCAAAAAGTCATGCTGGGTTAAAAAAAAAACCTCATCGTTTATATCTTTATGTTAAGCCGGTAGCAATATGTGCGATGTTAGGCTTGTTCTTACTAAATCTATTCAAAATCTCTGTTAAAAGCATTTACGCCAGTCTGCACATGAACAATGGGATAAGGGTTTCAAATATGGCAAGTGATGGTACAGATGATATAGCAGGAAAACAAATAACTACAATATTCGATATATCTGGCCTGGGAGTGACAGGTGAAGAGAAACATAAAACTGCATATTTAATGAATATCACGCACTAAACTTGATATTGTCTGAGGTATATCAATCAAACAGCGATTCATTCTAGTGTCTTTGTCCAGCCAGCCACCGATCGGAAGAACGCAATAAATTATAACCCAATAAATATACATTCAACTGAGTCACATAGAAGTACAAAAGGAAAGATATACTCCAATCTGAAAAAAAGAACTAAACACTTACCAATATACTTAAAATGCATTACGAATTAAAGTGTTTGTTGTCTACACAACTATACAACATTGTTGTATAAAAGCAATATTGCTAAATATTTTGTAACCGTAATATCCATTTTAATATAGGCACGAAGGCTGAAATTTGGGAGTGGGAGGACTAGTCAATTTTATCGATTCCAGTGCTGAACGGTTACATAATTTATTGATTCCGAGTGGGTGAAACGTAAAGTCAGCGAAAATGAACTCAGAACATACAGACAGGCGAAATGCCACCAAGCATATTGCCCAGCGTGCTAACGATTCTCCTAGTCCGCCGCTTTTTTGGTGCCCATAACAAGAAAGTATTTTCAGAGAAACCATTAACTCTACCAATAACTTAACATCAACATTATAAAGACGTGCTACATTTATATGACAAAGATATATAGACATTAAGGTCAACAATGCAAAAATATTCAAACAAGTCTAGATCACTGGGAACCGATAGACAAATCCAGAATATATATCACTTTAAAACATATATATTTACAACTTTTGAAATCCATCTGTACATAGGGCGCCAATATGATTAGTCAGTGCTAAACTACGTACGGATATTTTGATGTATATCTACGTGCCATATAATCTTTATTTCAATAAAATTATAAATTATGCATCAATTTATTCATAAATATAAAAATTAAATTAAATTCAATATGATGGCACAAATCCCAGATCGAAAAGAATTTTAAGGGTATTTATATTATGCCTGACAAAAGACATCAGATTGTTTATGACAAAGTGTCACACCATTGCTTTCTCTAACTCGGTAATGCGTACGTAAACAGAATAGCCGATTGAACAAAACCATGGTTCCATGCTTCATCCTTTTCTTGCATAAATAATCGTGATTCAGAATCTACACGCTTAAAAAAAGAAAAATTGTAATGATGACCTCAGTATTTGTGTTACAATAAATATAAACTATGTATGTATACATATATACATACAGGGAGCGGTGAATAGACTGTCGTCTAAGTAACGCAAAAGGGAAAATAACGCTGACATCTCTTCCGAGATGTCTCCTTGTTTAAGTTGGCGAATGCTGCCATAATCCTTGCCTTCAGTTCACCTTTGCTGTTACAAAGAGTTTTGATGGTTTCTTGCTCAAATGCGTCAAACGCATAATCAAACGGGTTGCAGCCTGGGGAGTTAGGTGGCCAGACGTTAGGGGTGATATAGTCGCAGAAATTATCTGACAGGATGACTGGTTTCTCCTGCATGTGTGGCATGGTGCAGTGTCATTTTTCTAGATATAGGGCATTCAAGAAGCCACCCTCTTGACCCAGCGCTGCAATACCTCCTCCAGGCACTTGATGCAGGCCTCCATGTTGAATCTGATGCCTTGTGGGAAGATGAATGGATGCATAACGCCACCATCACTGGTGATCACTCCCAATACCATGATGTTGACTCGATGTTTGATTTTTATCACTCTCGGCACATATCCTGAGATTGCACTATACTCACACTGACACCCAAACTCTGAAATATTCCTATTGGTGCTTACGGTGGGAATGCCAATTAGTACAGCATGTCATTTCCAAATTTCTGTTAGAGTGAATTGCGTCATGGCGCTGTTTTTCTCACGGATGATACCCGACTGACCTTACTATACTGTATAGTCGACAAAATTAAAAACAAACAATGCACGAGCATGAAATTAAAAATATAAAATGGCGACAATTTACCTATCGTACGCTGTATCTATCTATCTATCTATCTATCTATCTATCTATCTATCTATCTATCTATCTGTCTGTCTGTCTGCCTGACTGGCTGTCTGTCTATCCATCTGTGACTTTCTCTCTCTGTGTCTCTCTTTATATATATATATATATATATATATATATATATATATATATATATATATATATATATAGATAGATAGATAGATAGATAAATATAGATATAATATATATATATATATATATATATATATATATATATATATATATATATATATATATATATATATATATATATATATATATATATATATATATATATATATATATTTATATGCATGTACGTATATAAATATGTATACACACACATACACACACACATACCATTTTGAACAAGAATATTAACTACAATATCTTTGTAGTTTCGGCCAGTTAAACCATCATCGCAATGCCTTGTCTATATGTAAGTTGAACTAAAATTTGAAGGGAATGTTCTAAGTACAAATAGATATGGGTCGGTTTGGGATTACTAAAAAGGCGCATAATTTCGATGATTATCCTCGACAACACGGATAAGGTGTAGACAAAATACTGCAGTTCTAATAACCGCAGTAACAGTAGCGCTGCTACAATATCCCTGGGATTGACGTGAGTATGTGTAATATCAATATCGTATAACCCACATTGATTTAACACGCGAGCAATACTCTGTTTTCAGTTTTGAATGACCAGTGGATATATATCGGAGGCTGCCATTTACCGCATGATTAATAAACACCCAAATTTTGACATGCCAGCCAGGCTGAAGTGATTTATCACCAAAGAATGCCTCTTAGCGTATTCAGTATTTTCTCTTATCCTCCGTTTTATTTCAATTTTCGATCTATCTTTTTTTTTGTCTGTCAAGCACACACCATCATCATTTTTTGTTTCTTTCCCATTCAGTAAAAGAATGAGCCATTCTCCTAGATAATAACTATTTACTGTAATGGCAGCAAGCAAACAGTAGGAAAGCGACATTTCATGGATAGGATTAAGGCTTAGGGCGAGGGTTTGGGTTGTAAATAGTTGTCATCATTCATTAATAGATTCGCCTGAGTAAATATGTGTCGACTCACATTGTTTTAGAAATAAAATTAGTTTTAATCAATCGAATTCCCCACTACAAGGTTTAAAAAATATTAATAATCTATTCGATTTTTAAAGTATGAAGAATGAGAAAACACTTAAGACCAGATTACACAAAATGTAAAGTGGCAGTTGAACAAATTTCATTATAGTTCTGCATAGAAATATAACATCAAGATAGAAACAAAATATCAGAATGGAAAAATGATCTACTTAAGTTTTGGATAATTGATATACGCCACAAAATCATTATTTTCAATTACGAGCAGTGTTTGGTTATAACGTTTCTTAGTAGACTCTAGTGATTCACATATTATCGAAGTTTACTGGGAACACGTCTTAGGTTTCCATTTCTAAATATTTCTTGATTAAAGTCAACTTTGGCAGCTCTTACGAGAATAAGTCAATTATTGAATCAATGGAGAATGGTATGTACTATTTCTTTAAACATCCAGATTTATACTAAGCAACTATTGTACTATTATTTTTAATGTTGTTGTTGTTCTTGGTAGTTGTGGTGGTAGTGGTGATGGTGGTGGTGGTGGTGGTGGTAGTAATATTGATGATGATGATATCACGCCGTGTTTGTGCCGCAGTACGGTATTGATCCAAAAGATATGTAGTCACTGCCAATCCCTGTCTTGAAGACTTCTTTTCTTTTCATTTCTTCGTTTCTTTTTATTGCTATAAAAAGCCACTATTCCCTTAGTTCAATGCCAACACTTGTATACAGGGGAAGGCGATGTAGGTGGAAAACGTAGGAGGAGTTACAACTCTGGAGATTTGCCAGAAGATAAAGTCAGATGAATAAATTTCTGAAGATAGGTCATGTGACTCAGAAATAAACGCCCAATAAAACAAAAGTAAAAGATAATTAAATGAAACTGAGAAATTGTTTATCATCTTGTTTATGCGTGTGTTCTTTTAGATATTACAGAATAAATGAAAATATATCAACCACATATTGTTGTTAAAAGTTAACCATCTAAACGACTGCCTGAAGATAACTATATAAGTAACCGCTCTTTTTCTCCTTCGTCAGAGTGATATTGAGAAAATGAACTCTGGTATGTTATTTTCGGAAACCCCAACGATGTCTAAATTACGTGACCTTTGCCACGGCATAAAATATTAAACATTAGATCGCTTATCAATCGTAAACAGCAAGCAGTACATTGTTGATTAAGTATATAAAAAGCAATTATTTTATTTGCTTAGGGGAAGGATCCGGATTCAGAAACATGGATTACTCATAAAATTGATGGTAACTTTCCAGTTCAAAACTATATAGTGATACGACTGATTAAATCTTATCAGTTTTATAAGGTTTCTAGATTATTCTATCTATGCTACGAATTTTGTACCCGGGATCAGAAATTCAAACATTTTATTAAGTTTCTTGAGAAGATATTATATTGTTGGTTATATAACTACATTTCTCGCTTCTTTGAAGTTCATCATTATGTATGTGGACAGAAGCGTCAAAAGGCTGCTTGTCCATTGATAGGCCAAGAAGGAAACGTCTATGTTTTATATCAACATGCAGAAAAAACAATCAAGTCGCATTGAAATCATATCTTATCGTCTTAAATGAAGATACGTTACACTGAATAATGTAGTTTTAGCCACATCGTGTCTAATTAAAAAAGAAGAGAAAGGGTTGGTAAAATGGTTGAACTTACTATCTTTCATTAAATTTTCCATCCTGTTCTCACCTATGGGGATCAATGATGAATAATAACTGAAAAAGTACGATCGCAAAAAGAAATGGCCGAAATGGGATCCTATCGAAGGATCTTTGGAATAACATCATGCATAGCTGCGTAGCTCGGAGATCTGGGAGTCTCTGTGAACCAAGGCGCTATTTCTCCACATTGAGAGGTCACGGCTCGAGTGCTACGGACATGGGATTAGAATGTCGCAGGAAAAAATTGCAAACGGATTCTTCAAGTTTAGAAGTAAACCAAAAAGGAGATCGTTGGATAATATCCATAGTCTCAGCAGTTTAAAGAATAATATAAATATGTGTATCGGCTGTCAACATACACCGCCACCTCTACCTTCACCACCAGCACCACCACCAGCACCACCACCACCACTACTAACGTTTCACTTCCCATTCTCATTCTCCCTCCTCTCTCTTCACTTTCTCTACCCCTCTCTCCCCTCTCTACCTTTTTTTAACTTCACCATGAGAACATCACCCTTCTGAAAAAATTATAATTTAAAACTCTCCCCCTGCAACTTGAACAAACCTTTTTAACCACGCAATAAACACTACGTTCCCCCTACCTCACGTCATGGACGTTTCTCTCTCCCTCTTCCTGTCTCAGTATTCGTCCTATCCTCTTTTTCTCTCTCCTTTTTCTTTCTGCTCTTTTTCCCTTTAACTAATCACGTGAAAGCGTAACAATTGCATTCCATCTACCTCACGTCATGGATATTTTCTCTCCCTCTTTTACTCCCTCCCACTTTTCTTTCTCCCTCTTTTCTCTAATCATGTGAAAGCGTTACCGACGGGCTAAGTAACGCAATAAGCAAAATTATTATAAAATAACAACAGCATGAAGAAGAACAACAATTAGTATATGTATATATGTATGTGTAGTAGTCTCATCCTCCTCCTAATCACCATTAGTAGCAGCAGCGGCACTAGCAGTAGCAGCAGCGGCATTAGTAGTAGTAGCAATTGCAGTAGTAGTAGTAGTAGTAGTAGTAGTAGTAGTAGTAGTAGCAGTAGTAGTAGCAGTAGTAGTAGTAGTTGTTGTTGTAATAGTATTCAAGTTAACGATTTTCACATGAAATGCCGATGTTATAAATATTTTAATAGAAATAAGATAAGGAGACAATCTGCCTGATTATTTTGGCACTAAATACTGTTATTTCTTTTTAAAAAAAACATCCAGCGGTCATGTGTTCTGTTTCACAACAGCAAGAGACACAAATTCTTATAACCAGCTGGAATGAACATCAGTATTTCCTACTGGTGTAGGGAATGAATTTTGAATAATTGATCGTAGAATTCTGAAAATATTTGCAAAACCCAAACCGTTTGTTCAATTGGATTTCTATTCCCTCTGTTCTGGGTGCTAAACATTTCTTGCTACTGATGAAAATATATCAATCTAACTTGCTGCTAAAATGGAGCGACAAAAAAATGTTCAGTCTTTAAGATATATGACAAGCGGTGCTTTCCTCGTGCAATAAAACAATATCCCACAATGCATTTACAGTAACATTAATGACAATTTATGATACATGATTGATTTATAAAGGAAATCCGTCGACAGATATTAAATCCTGCAAAATCCCGACATTTTCCACAGAAACAGTAATATTGAAAGACTCTCTCTCGGAAGAAAAGAGGAGGCGGAGGCGAAAAGAGAAGGATTAAGCTAAAAAAACAATGTAGAAAGCCTTTAAATGTCACATGGTATTATTTACATAACATTTCATAATAAACAGCAGCAAATAAATATACTACGTATTCAAAAGTAAAAAAAGACGTACTGAAAGCCGGAGTGAAGTCGTCATAATGTGCTTATTTCCTGATGACTCCCGAATTACAGTAACGGCCATAATATAAGGCTCGATCAGAACAAGTGTATTTAAATATTTATTATAGAAGGTGAACAAAACGTTGAGACTAGATAATTTACACATATTTAGATATCTAGAATACCTATCTGTCGCGAAATTTTCAAGTTAATGGAATAAATATTTCGTGAGTTATTAGGAAATAAGTAAAGAATCTTCCAAACTGCAGCGACCAAAAGTTAAGCGTCACTTACAAAAACAAAGAAAAATGGAACAAGAAAAAAAAAAAAAAAGAAACCCTTACTATTAATATTTTGTGAAAATCTCTTTACTATCAATGATCTCCTGGCATCTGTTACCACAGGACTGAATTAATTTCTTGATGCCAATTATATCGCATTTCTGTTGATGGTATTACAAGCGTGACAGTACCTGCTAACTGCCAAAATTTGTTAGTAAGGTACTACCTTCAATTATTGCATGATGTTGCTAAAAGAATATAGTATTGTCATCGTTACAAAAGACCACTCTTTGTTAGATGTAACAAATACATATGCTACTGAATACATGCACACGATCAATGACAATAATATTCATAGAATATTCGTACTAAAACGTCCACATGAACGTGCAAACCTGATATATTTGTTAGGGGTAGAAAGAAAACTTATATAGTGTCGGAGAAGCCAGCTGCCCTTTGTGCTCATTTTTTTTCTAAATCATTGAAAAGTATAGAATATTTATAGAAAAGGGCTAAAAATATACACCTTCCTAGCCTAGATAAATTCACATTTGTCACTATAATTATTGGTGAACTATGATAATTGATATATATGAATAAATGTGGTTACGACAAGCTCGGAAAGCTAGGAAAAAGAAGCGATTAGCTAATGGGCGCTATATGGATACAATCTATTACGCGAACTATTAAAATAAGGAAAAACAACACTCGATTTATTTATCTATTTTGTTTTAAATTCGGGTTTCAGCAATATAGCTTTGTTTTTAGGAACCAACTTTCTGTTCATAAAAGTAATTGATAACAGGCATACTTACATATGTATATTAAATGTTACCTAATTATTGAAAGTGATTGTTGTGTAGGTAGTTTAAAAGAAATAAGAAGCGGATATGTAACGTATGAATCTGTACGTTAGAAAATAGTGACATCACGGAGTGCTTACTGAAAGGGATTTTGACTTATTCATGTGAGAACATCTGCAGTTAGCAAAGTTACCCGCCTACTTGGTTGCTGTCAACAAAACTTTCATACTAACCTTGTCAACCTACATTATGTGGAACCAACAAAGGAACTATATTGTCATAAGGCACACTTGAAGTGATTACAGAACCTCCTCAAATCGTAGCGCGTCATCAGAGGATATAATGGACTATACTGAGTATTAATGGATCTAAGGAAAAGAATGGATATTGTTGTAATACTTTGGTGTAGTTTTCTTTATCAGTATAATGTTAGCTACACAACTATGATACACTTGCAAATGAAAGGATTGAGATTGCTTCGTACGCTTCAAATATTTCGAAACTATTTATCTAAAGGTAAAGATTAGCTGTGCTTCTCTATCGTTGTTGCACAAAGTACAACCAGGTCAAATAGTTGTACATTAAGACCTACAACATAATCAGTAATATAATCCAAAACATCTTTGTCCATTTGGAAATGTCTATAATGTTAAATACAATTAACTGTAAAAAATCTTTTCCAGCTGATAAATGGTGCGAAATCCACCGAAAAGGAAGATATATAGTTGAGAGTTAAACAATGACCAACAGAAATCGGCCTTCCAGGCTGAAAACATTCATATCGATTACCATCTACTTACCAGCCTCTTTTATACCAGTGTACGACAGCTACCGAGATATCAACAAAATATATGATGAGAGCAAACACAGGGTGACAGATGATTATAACACAAAATTTAGAAAGGTATCGTACTCAGATAATTCTTTTACCACTTCTCATCTTTCATTTCCTTCACCTCTAAACGAGTAGAGGTACAATTGTTTGTCATATTTGGTATTAAAATATCAAACGATTTTCTCGCTTAAATAGTGATATCAGCAAGTTCCGTCTCAATGAAGAGATGGAAAACACCCGCCCAGATAGTTTTTAGCCTTGCATGCTATAATCGAGGCAGCTTTTATAAAAGCAACAGAAACATCAACATGAAAGATATACAGCAACCAAATTATCAGAGTGTGCATGTAAAATGCTAATTGCCTGTAAAATCACTAACAAAGCACTTTGTTACCGACAATTTCACTTGTAACACTAGAATTACCAGAAAGATCTACCACAACTAACTTTGGAATAGAAATACGCTCAGCACCAACAAAAGGTTCTTCATGGCCATGTTGCCAAGAAATTGGCCTGCAGCATTTCAAAGAATTGCAATTGAAGGTAAAACAAAAATTATAAAATAACTATTTCAGGAAAAAAATACACCTAGTTTTGACTTGCAAAAATGTCAATAATGTCCTTTATATAAGTGAAAGACAGTTCCCATTAAGTAGACGCTGATCCAAAATGAAAATTCGAATATTCTATTCCGACACGATCTTTTTGTTAGACAATACACAATACCAGGTGGAGGAAATAATGCCCCAACATGAGTACATTTAATATTTCTGACATTAAATATACTCACATTTTTCCTTATGGAACCTAACAAATTCACAAGATCTTATTTATTCGCATTAGAATCTAGAGCGCAATCAGTAATATAATCCGAAACTTATTTTTGCTGATGCCAGCTGATGTCTACCAAGCCCAATAAACTGATTTTTATAAATATGAACCCCACATCTGGTTATATTCATCGCTCCGGCGTGATGAGTTTTAGTGAAGAGATACACATCTAGCTCGAAAAATCGTAGTGTGTCGAAGACCCGTTACGCTATTGAACTATATTTGATATGAACACTCACCACTTTAAGGTAGATATTCTCCGATAACGTATAACAACAGTGATCAGATATTCACGTTTGAATCCGCCAGAACCTATTAAGATTGAATAGATGTATTATTGTATGGATTGTATGCACCACATGACCTTTCCAGTTTTAATGTACGGTTTGTTAATATTCCTCGATTTTCACCTTTTAAAAAGTCTTAACTTCATTCTTGTTTCAGGTGGGATTCAGTGAAAGTCAGTTCCGGGCAAGAAAACTGATTATTTTTTATTTATTTATCCGTGTATAGGGATAAACGAGACATGAGATATGTGCTTGGCACATTATATGGAGTGCAGTTATCGGTAGTTCTTTTATAGTTTCCTAACATTCGCAGTTCATAAGGCAATAAATAGTTCATGAAGGAATCTTGAAGGTTATAGTGAGCTTCCATAATTTGTATTACACAAGAATTTCAATTTTCAGGAGTAAATTGAAATTTTTGTGATGTATTTTTTTGTGGAGCTAAATGTTTCTCTGTTGTTATTAAATTTGGAGGAATCAGGATGCTATACTTTTGTTTGACCTCATATCAGCTGTGATCCAGTAGGCATTGAAATCACCTCACTCTATTTCTCAGACAGTGTTTCAAATCTACCACGAGATGATTAACAGTCTAGTCGATAAAATATGGCATTCCTATTTTCGTTACGGTGTGATTCGAGGTAGTTTTGCTGATATTTCTAGCAGTTCAACCTATCAGACAGAAATTTCCTCATTGGTGCAACAAGAAAGAAGATTCTTCAAGACTATATTGATCTTTGTCGTTGTATATTGTTGCAGCTGCAGCTGAATGTTTTGAATATCGTTAGAAGTGAATTGGTTAACAACCTATTATTTTTGATGCATCTGTTGACCGTCAGATGGTGTACTATATTCTTCAGTGAATAATACAATTTATAATTTCCTCGGTTTTACAGCTTCTCTGTAAACACAATTTTCATCTAATCCAATGTCATCACGTTAATATACGAACGTGTTTTTTTTCTTTACCTATTTTGCAATAGTTCATATACACTTGACTTTCAGAGAAACGATGCGTGTCAGTTGTCAAACCGATAGCTTTGAAAGAATGTATTTAAAGTTTCTTAACAGACATGACGGAAGGGATCGTGGTAGTCGCTTGAACTGAATTAAAGAGATTCGTCGGAAGCCGGAACCGCACTCGTTTCCAGAGCTTTATGTATTTCACTTTTACAAGGTTTATCTTCTGCACTGTATTTTCTGAAACGTTGATGCTCTGGGCAGTAGCATTTTGTCTTGGCATTGAAAGGTTGAGTACAAAGAAAACGACCGTATACTTCAGAAACGTAGAGATTTAAAATAGTTAATAGACAAAATACATTCAAATACAGCTTAAGCTGAAGAACATTAGTCTAGAATTATATTTATACGAAGCTACAAATGATAAAAAAAGAAATTTAGATGGATAAATTGTTGTAAGCAAACATTATGTCTCACATTGATTTTGAAATCGTTTGAGTTGAAGGTAAGTGTGAAAAAAAAATTGAGACGAAAACTATATGAGAAAATGTTCAAGAGATTCACGCTCCACTCAGAATTTAGTAAACAGAAGTAAATTGCTATTCTAGAAGATAATGATAATATATTGCATTAAAGAACAGTATTAAAATGTGATGACAATAATTAAAATATACTTAATAGACGGAAAAGCATGACAGCTCATAAATAAATTTTAAAATATGGCTAACAGTACTTATAAACTATATGTATATGTATGTATGTCTGTATTATGCACGTATGTATGTATGTGTGCATGTGCATGTATGTGTGTATATGCATATATGTTAATATATATGCGTGTGTATATATATGCATTTACAAACACAAACATATATACCTATGTCTATATATCTATATACGCGTACATTTATTCATACTTGCACAGACAATCACGCATGTTTATATTTAAGTATGCGTGCGTATATATATATATATATATATACATATGTATATATATATATATGTGTGTGTGTGTGTGTGTGTGTGTGTGTGCTTGTGTGTGTATGTTATATATATATATATATATATATATATATATATATATATATATATATATATATATATATATATATACATTTATGTGTATAGGTGTGTGTATGTATGTTTGTATACGTGGGTGTAATTTGTATTCTTATTCGGTTTCTAATATTCTTAATATGATGTAAGTTGAAAGAGCATTTGCATCTCAGAAAGGTTATTTTGCTAATAAAATACACACACATTCCATTACACTTCTTTTTATTACTAGAAATCAAATAATTAATTAACTAATCAATTAAGACATCGATTATTTGACTAATCGTCTGGTCAATCAAACAGTTTCTTGGTTTGTCGGAATCCATTCATGACCATTCATGAGCTCATCAGTCACCTGGCCTTCTTTCTCTCTCTTTCTATCCAAAAGTGGTATAGTCCATTTTAATGTGAATAATAATTGTGTATTGTACGATATCACGATTGTTTTTGTATATGTGTGCATGTGTGTTTATGTACGTGTGTATTTGTGTGTGTTTGGCGGAAGTGTCTGATGCTGCAGTCCGAGGTTAACCAATCAATGGATTGTGAGTAGAATTTGCTAGCTGAAATTCCTATGGGATCTATGTATATATACATACATACATACATTCATGCACACATACATATGTGTAAATATGTGTACATACCTACGTACGTATGCACACACACACACAGACACAGACACACACACACAGACACACACACACACACACATATATATATATATATATATATATATATATATATATATATATATATATATATATATATATATATATATATATATATATACATATATATGTATCTGTGTGTGTCTGTATATATATATATATTATTGGCTAAACTGGCAATATGACCATCCCTAAGTGCAACAACATATATATATATATATATATATATATATATATATATATATATATATATATATATATATATATATATATATATATACAGACATATATATATATATATACATACATGCATATATACATATATGATAACGGTTATTGGAAAGGTTACAAGGCGCAAAGAAAATTTAGAAAACTAAGTAAGTAAATCAGTGGAAAACAAACCGGTGAGTGTGTTAAGTAATAAAGCACTAAAAGAGAATGACTGCCCGAACACAATAAAAACTCTCTCTCTCTGTATATATATATATATATATATATATATATATATATATATATATATATATATATATATATATATATATATATATATCGTGGCACTTGGTCGGTCACGACGACGAGGGTTTCAGTTGATTCGCTCAACGAAATAGCCTGCTCATGAAATTAACTTGGAAGTGGCTGAGCACTCCACAGACACGTGTACCCTTAACGTAGTTCTCGAGGAGATTTAGCGTAACGCAGAGTATTACAAGACTGGCCCTTTGAAATACAGGTAAAACAGAAAGAGGACGAAAGAATAAGAGAAAGTTTTGGTGAAAGAGTACAGCAGGGTTCGCCAACAACGGCTTCCTTTCATGGCAGAATTAATAGTCAAGACTATTTAAGCATTTTATGTGCTCAAATTTATCCTATGGTTGCGGAACTGTTTCCGAGGGAAACGCAATCTTTCAGGATGATGATACACCATTTCACCCAGCTAAAATTATTACTAAATGACACGAGGAATATTCTAGTGAAGTTGAACATCTTATCTGGCCACCACAGTGCTCAGATCTCAATATTATTGAACATTTATGGTGCATTTTTGAAAAGCAAGTTAGGATTCGACCTCCTCCACCATCATCACGACAAGAACTGGAGACGGTTTTAGCTGAAGAATGGACAAAATCTCTTTGGATGCAATTCAAACTTTGTACGAATCCAAACCTCGTAGAATTCAAGTTGTAATTACTGCCAAAGTCAGTCCTACCCCATATTAAAATAAATAGGCATGTTATATATATATATACATACAAACACACACAACACACACACACACACACACACACACACACACACACACACACACACACACACATATATATATATATGTGTGTGTGTGTGTGTGTGTGTGTTTAGTCTTTTTTTGTCTTTTACTTGATCAAATCATTTGACTATGTCCACGCTGGAGCGCCGCGTGACTTATTCTTTATGACTCCAGGGCTTATTCATTGTGAGACTGGTACTTATTCCATGGGTTAATTGTTACAGAACCCCTAGATTACATGTACGTAAAGGACCAACATCTGTTGTCAAGCGATGGTGGGGGGTAAAAGACAGACACAACGACACAGATAAATATATATACATATTCTTTTACTTCTATACATGTTTCAGCTACTTGCCTTCGGTCACGCTGGATCACCGCCTTTTAGTCGAACAAATCGTATATATATATATATGTATATATACACACACACACACACACACACACACACACACACACACATACACACACACACACACACACACACACACACACATATATATATATATATATATATAAATATATATATATATATATAAATATATATATATATATATATATATATATATATATATATATATATATATATATATATATATATATATATAAACACACACACACACACACACATACACACACACACACACACACATATATATATATATATATATACATATACGATGAGCTTCTTTCAGTTTTCTGTCTACTAAATCCACTCAAGGTCTTGGTCAGCCCGAGGCTACAGTAGAAGACATTTTGCCCAAGGTGCCACACATTGGGACTGAACCCTGAACCATGTGGTTGGAAAGCAAGCTTCTTACCACACAGGTATTCCTGCTCCTATAGTATAGTATATATTGCTGACATCATAATAACTTAGTGAACGTGATATGACTTTTTTGAAACGCTGAATATTGGAACATATAAAGCTATATGAAATAACATCGAAAAATTGCATTGAATACGAAAAGCCGGAGTTTGCACACACATACATATATAAATATATATGTGTGTGTGTGTGCGTGTGTGTGTTTGTGCGTGTGTGTATGCTTGTTTGTCTGTTTGGGTGTTTGTTTATTGTGTTTGAACGCATATATCGTATATATGTATATCTGCACCCATTTTATGTATCGTATGGTATAAGTGTTCAAAGAGCATATATACGTTAGCTAGATATCTAAGCAATGTATAGAAGAAAAGTTAAATCAATTCATTAATATTATACAAGGAACAATTATGAGAAGTGTTTTCATTTGCATAATAAGCGAATTTATATTCAGACCAAAACATTATGATAACTAAATTTTATTATAATAGGTTATTAAAACATACAAACGTATATATTTGTTAAACATATACTATTAAATACAATCATAGGGAAGTTAGTTAATGCAACAATACAAATAAATGTCTCCATCTTTGCGTACGAATTCTAAGTTTATAGCTTGCAGAGAGGATATTGAATTTAGAAAAATTTTCATGGTTAAAATTACAGACACCCGTTAAAATGTTTCTTTTTGTTTAATATTTAGAGATATAAAGAGCACTATACAGTTAGGGCAGGAAAGGAACTTAAACATAAATACAACCTATTTTATTGTTGATGAAAACTGATATGAAAATCAAACACGTCTGACTCCACTCGCTAACATGTACAAAGAAACTATATTTTCTGTTGTATCTATCTATCTATCTGTCTATCTGTCTGTCTGTCTGTCTGTGTGTCTACAGTCATATATATATATATATATATATATAAATATATATATATATATATATATATATATATATATATATATGTATGTGTGTGTGTGTGTGTGCGTGTGTGTGTATGTGTGTGTGTGTGCGTGTGCGTATGTATATATATATATATATATATATATATATATATATATATTTATATGAATTTAAATAATAAGGGTGAAAATTTGAATATTAATTTGATTAATATCAATTTAAAACCAGTGGCTTAGCAAATTGAAAACATCTGAAAATTCAGAAAAATTATATTACATACATATAAGAGGGATGACCACTAAGTGGCCATCTATTTTGCTAGAAGTTCTTGCGTTTGCTGAATTTTCTTGAGAACAATCTTTTCTTAGTGGTCAGACCATAGGTAGTTTATTTTTAGCAAAATGGATGTCCACTTAGTGGTCATCCTTCTTATATGTATTTATGTATTTATGGGTTTCAGTCAAGTGGCTGTGGTCATGCTGGAGTACCAAATCTTTTTGAATCTTCAGATTTTTTCAATTTGCTAGGCCACTGGTTTTAAAGTGATATTAATCAAATTAATATTCAATTTTTCACCCTTATTATTTGAATATAACTAACCATATTCTCTAACTGGCAAAATTCACTGCAGATAATTATTCTCTGCAGAATTATTTCCGGTATTTGGCGCACCAGAACGAAGACTTTTGATATATAACCCCAAATGTAATTGGTAGATCTATATATATGTTCAATGTCATACGAACATCTCGGGTATAGTTCTGCAAATAATATTGCCAACACGATCATACTGAATAGTTGGGGACAATTACGTAAGTAATTACGTAAGTGGTGACAACGAAAGCAGTCTACGATTAATCCTTATATTTTGTATCTTTTCATTTGTCTTGCTGGCTTACGTTCTGGTGTTTGCTGAATTATCTTGAGAACAATATTTTCTTAGTGGTGAAACCATAGGTGGTCTACTTCTAGCGAAATTGATCTCCACTTAGTGGTCATCCCTCTTATATGTATGTAATATATATATACATACATATATATATATATATATATATATATATATATATATATATATATATATATATATATATATATAAATTTGCCGTCACACATACAAACATGAAAATAAATACGTGCGTGTGTGTGTACATATTACTTATGTATCCATGTATGTACATGTATATAAATTTCTCCTGAGAATGACTTTGAACTGTATTCGTTAGAGGAGGCCTGTTTGAGAGTTTCTGGATTTTGAGGAATGACAGACCCCCAATTCATTTCAGCTTTCCTCTATGTGAGCGAAACTAATACAAAATCTGTAATTTTACGTGATGTCTAGTCGTCTCGCTTTGGCCTGTCACTAGGTTCTAATCACTGAGGTTTAGAGTTGTACTCATGTTGTACAAATGTTCATTACCTAGATCCAATGATGTACAGATGTTTCTTCGTGGTGACCCTATTTGTCATTCCATGGGCTGAAATTCCTCCAGATGGAAGCGCACAGTTACAGATCTGTACATAGCCTGCAAAAGTCTTATGCTAACATCGTTCTAGAGTGTGACAGGAACCAGCTGCGGCGGAGATTACTAGATCTGAGCAGCACGTTCGATTGTCTTCGATTGCGTTCAGAGTGGCACATTTCTCGTGTATACTACCTATTGTAGTCTTGTGTTATAATATTGCTTACGTAATCTATCATGTAATTTGGGGGACAATTTTATAAATTATTCTAGAAATTTTTGTTAATATTTTGGTATCTTACTCACTATGCATTTGAACTGAAGAACAATTCAGCACATTACATCACATTCTGTAAAAAAAAAGGTATATAATAAAATATTAGCAGAAAGTACCTCCATACTTAATAGAACTTATCTCAGAATTAGGTTGTTGGTTACGGAAACATTTCTAATATTGCAAGTTTTTGCATCGGAAATCTACCCTGTGTGGCACATTTCCAGGTTTTAAAAATCAATTTCGGCTTTCTAGCCATTTTTATTTTGAGACGATGGCGTCTTCTAGCCATGAAAAATTTCGTCAAACGAACGCTGAATTTTGCAGTGTTTTTTTCGGAAAAGAATTTCCTAGTCTTCCTTCCTCACAGTTAAACGAGAGAATGGAAAAAAAGAAAAAAGAATTCACACACACAGATGCAGGTGTTAACTTGAAAGTTAACACCGCCACCACCACTACCAACAACAAAAACAAAACCGTAATCAAAGTTACAAAACAGAACACAGACGATGTCTCCAAAGTATCTGACGTCAACACCATTTCTGCTGAAGCCATCATCACCACCACCAACAACAACAACAACAGCAGCAGCAGCAGCAACAGTTCAACTCAACCTTTGCTCTCTTCACCAGCAGCAAGCGAAAGAGAGGAAGGAAAAATGAATACAAGCCACAACACCACTGACACAGTCACAAATACCACATCTGCCACCAATACCTGTGTCAGCAACAGTAACAACAATAACAACAATAACAAAAACAAAAACTTTGCTGAAGCTTTGAAGCAAAATGAAACTGTTGTGTCCTACACAACAAAAGAAATAATAGAAATGAGAAAATTAATCACCAAAGAAAGCGGTGAAATACACTTAAACATCACCACAACACATATTAGAGGAAACAAGTAGAAAAACAATAATATATAAAATAATAAACACTAAAAATAGAACGCCGGAACAGGCCAGTATAGACAAAATTCAAAAATGTTTGCAATCAATTTGGGATAAAAAATCATATATTACTTGGTATAGATTTGCACAGGTACAGGTGATTTTTCGAAATGAAGAGTTGGCGAAGAGGTATTCAACGCTAACTTTTCACACACCAGAAATAACAATGTTACCCAGTTACCTTCGCCAAAAGGTAACAAAGGTAACAATAAAGCACGCACCTCCAACAATAGACACACTATGGTTGATATCAGACATATGTGTCGACATGGACAACATAAACATACTTAAAATAAACGTTGGAGAAAGCAACTGGACGGGAAAAAACATACAAATCCTGTTCCACACAAACGAACAAGAAATTAAAAAAATCCCACCATACATCCGTTTGGCAACAAATCAAAAGTTACATATAGTGGTAGAGGGCAGACGGCCTCGCTGTTACTTATGCGACAGCGAGGCACACCACAAAAAGGAGTGTCCGACTGCCCGAAAAACACAACAACAACAAGAACTAACTAAACACATAAAAAAAGCCTTGCTGCCCACACCGCCATCCACATAAAAAAACAACAAAAGCAACATTAACAACATCAACGAAAGAAAATACAACAAAAACTACAAAATTAACAAACAAAGAAGACGAAAAAAGAAAAGACAATACAAAAACTGATACCCCTTCCCCCACTTCACTTACACCACAACCAAAAATTCAAAAACAACAACACAACCACTTACACAAGCAAACACAGATCCATACAACATGCCCCTACCTCCTTCCGATTCCTCAGAGTTTTCATCTGAAGACGAGTCAAGTAATGAGGAATGGAAAATAGCCCAAAAAGGAAGGAGGAAGAGGAGCAAAAAAAGAAAAACGAATAACAACAAAGCAGGGAGATTCACATCTCCCCAAAACACTCCCAACTCCTACATAATAGACACCCATAACAACACACCAAAAACAATGCTAACAGCAATAGACACTACAAACACAGAGTTGATGAAATACATCAACTCTAAAACAAACATCACAAATAACGACATCAAAACAAACAACCAGCCACGCACAACACCGCCAAAACATATTAAAATTTATCATGTAACACCAGCATTACACCACAAAATAAAATCCCTCTACCCCAACGCGGTAGGGGGATGTCAAAAATATTTGTGCAAGAAATTGTACAATAGCCTCCTTGGTGAAAAATCCAAGGAGGAAACAAAACTTTCGAACGGTAAATAACTCACTGTTCCTTTTGTTTTGTGCTTTAAAGTACATATTTAAATAGAATCATGACGAAGATTGGTTGTGTGAATGTGCGTGCCTTGGGGTCCCCTTGGAAACAAGGGTACCTCTTAAATGACATCAAGTCACACAATTTGGATATCATAGCCATTAGTGAGACCAGTCTCCATGAACCGCGGGCCCTAAAGTCCATGTTTGGCGGACAGTTTAACATTTATTTTTCTCCCTGTCTGCCGAGGATGGGCGGTAGTGGCACGGCGGTTCTTTTTCGCAAGAGTCTGGATCTCGAAGTAAAGACGATATTCATAGACCCGGAGGGTAGACTGGTTGTGCTGGATGTCGACGGCAGCGATGGTTGCGCTTTTCGGCTGCTAGCTGTCTATGTTCCTCCTTTAACAGGTCGGTCGGATTTCTTTCGACCTCTAGAGGTATTCCTGGGAACGTCTCGTCCTTTTCTTTTAATGGGGGATTGGAATGCTACCTTCGACACGCATCTAGACTACGTAGGAAGAGACAACAATAGAAGAGGATGCAAATGCCTCAGAGACCTGCTCAGATGCTTTCAACTGTCTGACAGGTACCGACTCGAACACCCACATGTGCCAACGTGGACATGGAGTAACCGCATTGGGTCGTCGAGATCGTATCTAGATAGGATAGTATGTAGGACAAGAGATAGAGATAGCTTAGGATGTTCACAATTCCACACAGTCAGCTACACGGATCACAAACTTGTAACGTGTACGCTAGACTCAGATAAGGCACATAGGCAAGGTCCAGGTTACTGGAAATTAAACGCGTCTTTCCCGTCGAGACAAGTTTTCAGAGACCGGATTAGCACGTTAGTAAAGAGGGCCTTGACGGGAGCTATCATCAACAACAAATGGTGGTTTGCCGTCAAAAGAGCAGTAAAAGCAGAAGCAACTAGATATAGCAAGGCACTAGCCGTAGATAGAAACAGAGTAGAGGGAGAGCTAGTGAGTAAGTTAGAGGAGGCATTAAGAAGCGGCATCGCATCCGACGTTTTGGCGGCGAAATTGGCGCTCGATCAACATTTCAACGCCAAACACGAAGGATGTGCTGTCAGGGCAAGGATGCGTGCTCGAAGGAACGAAGATGTTGGAGCTGTGCGAGAGGCCCGGGTGGCGGAGGCGCAGCGAGGCAACAGAGCCACCGTCCGGTCTCTGGTAGATGAACAGGGGCGCGAATTGCTCGAGCCGAGCAAGATGTGCGAAGCCTTTCAGCGGCATTTTGCCCGACTGTTCGGGACGAGTGGCGAGCGAGAACGCAGGGTGGACTTCAGTGCCTACCTGCACAGCCTGCCACGACTCTCAGCAAGAGAGGCGGAATGCTGCGAAGGTGCCGTCACGGCGGCGGAATGGTGGGATGCTCGAGGGACAAATCTCCGGGTTTGGATGGTCTGCCCTACGAGCTTTACTGTATGCCAGACTTGTTTGGAGACGTCTTGGCGGCGGTGTACTGCAACTGGCAACAGAACGGGAGTATTCCTGGTTTGTGAGCCGAGGAGCCGTGACGCTGCTAAAGAAAGATCCAAACAAGGGGAATATCATAGATAACTTTAGGCCCATCACTCTGCTCAATGCAGACCTGAACATTTTGGCCAAAGTGTTAGCCAAGCGGTTGGCGCTTGTCGCCGTGCCGGGCCGAAGCATCCATGACAACCTCCATTTGATGCGCTACATCATAGAGCGGGTAGTTAAGGAACCTAGCATGGGTGGGGCCCTGATCAATTTGGATAAATCCAAAGCTTTCGATAGGGTAGACCATCAATACTTATAGGCTGTCCTCACAGCGGCCGGCTTCTGACCCGTTTTCCTCGGCTGGATAGCTGCTTTGTACAAAGGCATCCGTTCGGTAGTTCGCTTCAATGGGCACCTATGAAGACCTTTCCACATTGCACGTTCGGTCCGCCAGGGATGCCCACTCTCGTAGCTTCTGTACGTATTGACTCTCGAGCAGTTACTGCGGAAGCTGGCGACGCTGAGGGGCATCCAGCGAGAGTTGGGATGCGGGACGAGCGTGTCGGCATACGCGGACGACGTCACCGTCATAGCGTCTATCCACGAGCACATCGAGCTTGTCGGCGAGACGCTGAAAGACTACGAAGCGGTGACGGGAGCGAAAATCAACCGGGATAAGTCGGTGGGTTTGCTGCTCGGCACCTGGAGAAGCAAGCCCATACCGTCCGGCAGCACCTCAGTAGTGGGGCGCTGGACGGACGGTCCGATCAAGTTGCTCGGAGTCTGGTTCGGTCCGGACCTGCAAACGGAGAAGAACTGGGACGAGATAACGAGTAGGGTGCCCACTCTCTGTCGGCAATGGTCCGAGAGGAAGCTGTCCCTAAAATGTAGGGCGGAGGTGGCGAACGCGTACATCGCGTCCGTCATCGAATACCGCATGACCGTCGTGCCTTGTCCCGATCGTGCCATCACCGAAATGGAGCGCATCCTCTTCCGCTTTTTGTGGAAAGGAAGCGTTCCGATGGAGAGGCGATCCGTTTGTTGCCAACACCCGCTGAAAGGAGTGCTGGGCATGCCGTGGTTGATGATGCGCAGACATGCGCTGAGACTGCGACATCTCCGGCTCTATGTAGACGACGGTGAGCAGGTTTGGTCGCCGTTTGTGCGACGCGCTTTCCCGCAGCTCGTCTCCATGACCGAGCTGCAGTCGTGGATCAAAAAGAGGCTGAGGAATGGCGTATGGCACCGTGAGTGTCGCGTTGCTCTGCAACAACTTTGCCGTCCCGGGTCGACCTTGAGCGGCTGCATCACAACAAAGTCATTCTATAGGGGATTAGTGGAGGGCAGGTACGACGACGATCTCGGGGCGAACCTGGGCGTCGACGAGGAATACCTGACTCGCCTGTTCAGGACGACTTTCGGGCCGGAACCTATGGACAACTTCCAGAAATCCCTGGCCTGGCAGTGCTACCGAGAAGCGCTACCCGTTCGGGATAAGCTCTATAGACACGGCTCCCGAAATGCGGGGCCGACCTGCCCGAGATGCGGTCAGAGCGACGAAACCGTTCTGCACGCACTCGTGCAGTGTCCAACCATTTCGGAGCTGTGGGCTTATGTCGAACGACTGCTGTTACGTGTGGGACGAGTCGGTTTATCAACCGAGTCTATCGTCAATATCGTCACGCCTCCTTCCTTTAAACAGGAAGGAAGAGCTGTATTTATCGTACTTGTGGCTATGGCGAAAGAATGCATCTGGTAGACGCGTCTGAATGGATTAGAGACAAATACTTTCCTCTCTCGTCAATCTCTCATCAACTTTTTCAAGTATCACTTGAAAAGGAAGGTGAGAGTAGAGAGGCAAGTGTTGTCTAGCAAATGTTTCGAAAAAAGATGGATACATGTAGCAAGAATGGCACGTATAAATGACGAAGCCACCTTGACCATGATTCTATAAAACGTTTAAAATTTTGTAAACAGAGAGTTACTTACGTTTCTTGCATAAATAAAAGGAATTTTATTTAACAAATTGTTACACTAAGGACCGAGGTTACCGTGGTCTTTTCCGTAGGTTTTTCTTTCCACGGATAACCTCCCCATTTATTGGGAAATTTTTGTAATATTTTTTTTTTTTTGTACATACCCCAAACGTTTTCTCGATGCCTTTTCATCGTCATCCCCATTTTATTTTTTTACTTTATTTTCGTCCCCATCGAAAAGAAAAACTCTACATTTGTATTTTGTCCCCTCTATGTTGAGCCCTGTGTGCCTAATAAAGAAACATATCTATCTATCTATCTATCTGCGTATATATGGTATTTTGTCATATTCTTGATAACATGAATCCAAGAGTTTGAGCCCGTCGAGGAAGTATCTAATTTATGCACTGAGATATAACTATATTTTTGGTAGCGTATCAAACAAATATTTTGTGCTTTACTTGTATTTTCTCAACAGCCATTATCTTCCCAAGCACTTTTATTCACTTGCTGAAAAATGTTTTAGTTTGATTTCATCATGCTCACTCATATATTTCATTTGTGATTTTGTGTTTTATATTTGATGATTGGAAAGCTTCATTCTTACCATATGTAATACTGCCTTACTGTATGTATAGAATATATTTATGAGCACTTAATGGTTTTTTACAGGAACACATAGATTGCATTCCGAATATAATGTTGACATAAATTGTCTTGGATTTATATCCCAATATTTAGCACCAAAATTGTGTGACTACTTTATTGTTTATTATAAATACCCAGAATTTTATCGTATCAAGATTCCTAAACTTTTACTGGACGGAAGATGATTAGGAATTTAATAGGATTTCATCTCTACATTCTTCGTTTGAATTATGTACTTGGTAAAAGTCCATAAAAGTTCTTATGAAATTTAAAGGTGCGGGAAAGGTTGTTTGGCTGCAATTTCTCTTCACGACTTAAAACATAACTTTCCGATCGCACTATACGTAATTTTACTGTCATCGAAAAATAATTCGTAAGTGGAGTTTAGTACCTAGAAACTGTGCAGAAACTTTTCACACACACACATACACACACATACACACTCGCAAGGCGGCGAGCTGGCAGAGACGTTAGCACGCCGGGCGAAATGCTTAGCGGTATTTCGTCTGCCGCTACGTTCTGAGTTCAAATTCCGCCGAGGTCGACTTTGCCTTTCATCCTTTCGGGGTCGATTAAATAAGTACCAGTTACGCACTGGGGTCAATATAATCGACTTAATCCGTTTGTCTGTCTTTGTTTGTCCCCTCTGTGTGTAGCCCCTTGTGGGTAGTAAAGAAATAACACACACACATACACACACATACGTTTATTTATATATATATATATATATATATATATATATATATATATATATATATATATATATATATATATATATATATATATATATATATACATATATATATATATATATATATATATATATATATATATATATATATATATATATATATATATATATATATATATATATATATACACTTGTGTGTGGCGGGTGCGTTATAGAAATGTCAATAATAATTTAATCAATGTCAATAATAACATTACCAATAATTATAGAAATAGAAGTGGAAATAACAATGACAATTGCAATTATGAAGGTAACAGCAATATCCTTAGCTCCGTCAACCATAACTTAAACCAATATAATGAATATAATCTTATTGATGTTGGAAGTACAATTGAAATAAATAGTAGTAGCATACATGATTTTAATACATTCGGCGGGTGATTAGATAATCTATTCACATACCTTATAACCTCGTTCTGTTTTCTATACGGGTAGTACAATTTAGAGTCTATGTTTAGAGTAGTGTCCAAATGATTTACTAGCTTAGTACCATATTTATGCGTAATACTTAAGTTGAAGCTTTTAATTAAGTTTCTAATTTTCTTTCTCATTCTTTCAATGATTGATTTATTGTTACTAGAGATGAAGAAATAAAGCATCATATATAAACCGCCCCGCAGCTCCGGATTTTCCTTATTTAGGCTATACAAGAGGTACGCACCTACTAGATTTGTAATTTCAGCCGAGTCGCTCGACCCCATCGCTATGTCGAAGTTGTCTGGGGTGTCAGCCCTAGTCCAAATTTTTCCATCATATTCAATAATAGTTCTTCTAGCTAACAGAATAATATCGATTTTATCCCTAGTAATATAATATAATAAATAATAATAAATAGTAATATAATAGTAATATAATATAATAAATAATAATAAATAGTAATATAATAGTAATATAATATAATAAATAATAATAAATATAATATAATAGTAATATAATATAATAAATAATAATAAATAGTAATATAAAAGTAATATAATAAAATAAATAATAATAAATAGTAATATAATAGTAATATAATATAATAAATAATAATAAATAGTAATATAATAATAATATAATATAATAAATAATAATAAATAGTAATATAATAATAATATAATATAATAAATAATAATATAATAAATAATAATAAATTTATACGATAAATTTTATCTCCTATGTGTCCTTTAAATGATACTAGACATATAAGTCTAATTTTAAAATTTTAGTCGAATATATATAAAAAAAAATTGAATCTCACATCATATGTATGATTCCTTACACTGGTGTCAATAAGTCTGAATGTATTTTACCATAGCATTTCAAATCAATACCACTTCATGGTCTTTGCATACTGCATTAATTGATTATTTACATTATTATACAATATTTCTTTTTTTATTATTAATTTATAATTAACCTTTTTTTATTCACATATTAATTAAGCAAATATTGGTATCTCAAGTATTTCAAACTTAGTATATGTAAAACAATACTGATACATTATTTTGATTAATGGAATCGATGAATAACTATTTACTGTATCTTTACAAAATATAGCAATTTTATTTTATATACTTTTGACCTTGCTGCCTTATGTTCATACTTTCCGTGATCCATTATAAACTGGTCTGCTAGTAGACAAACTCCCCACCTATAGTAGCTTGTCACTAAACCCAAAGAAATTTTATAACTATATCATCTATGTTTACTGTCTATACTGTTTACTACTTTCCCTTTTCCCTACAAAGTAAATGATTGTGCCCTCTTAGGCTTTGAATCACTAGGTCTGATAAGATGATCCTTAAATCAGAAACAAAAAAAAAACAATTAAAATCAGTGACAGTTAAAAATCTGCATATAATTACTTACTAGCCTGTATGGTCTGGTTAAGGCAAAAACAATTTTCTATTCTTCTTTCTACTGAGAGAGTTTAAATGTAGTTATATAAATATGTCTTTCTGTTAAAATGTAATTTCAGTAAATTTCTACAACCTTCTGAGGATTGCTCTGCATTTTATATTTGATGTAATGTTCACATTGCTTAAATAAATGGATTCGCATGAAACGATCGTACTACATTAACTTTGGATATCCTTGTTGCTTATTTTGATTTTAATCACCTTATTTTGAAATTGTATGGAGAAAACCATACTTAATTCTGTTGCCTAATCTTAAGTACCATATTCACTTTGAATCTATCTATCTATCTATCTATCTATCTATCTATCTATCTATCTATCTATCTATCTATATATATATATATATATATATATATATATATATATATATATATATATATATCAGTCACCCTGATTGACCTATAAATCCTTACGTTTCTGTTTCATCGTGTTACTTCCTGTTGGAGAGCATAGGCTCGAAACGTAAAAAGATTTTTTCACCTTCCCAAGGGTCAAACTAATACACATCTTTGTCGTTTATACACCTGTCTTCGCCTTTTGTTCTTCTGTAAATTTCAACTATACAGACACATACACAGATGCACACACATATACACATAACACTGTAACGACTGTTGTAGCCCAATGGTCAGCCTTCTCCTAATACGCCAGTCCGTTGCAGGATTACTCATTTATAGCTGAACGGACTGGAGCAACGTGAAATGAAGATTCTTCCTACTAACGCAGTGTACCACCGGTCAGGGTATTGATCATTTGTACATAAATCTATATAATACAAATATACATCTACCTTTCCATACATATGTGCATTTACAATAGTAGTCATGCACACATGCACTGCCCATCCACCATATATGTGTCCCTGTGTAAGTGCCTGTCTGTTCATGCTTTTTATATTCAACACTATGCGTGGCTATATCACAGTAATTTTCCAATATGCTAAATATATTGTGGAAGATTTAGTGGTTGTTTGCATGTTTTCTTTTCTTTCTGGCTTTTGCAGCTCGAGGTAAATGCCGGGTAAAAGATTCCTTCTGCTGTCCATCTCATCCTTAATTTTTCTTAAACTTTTTCCTTTTCAGGTTGGATGATTTGGTGGCTATTTTTAGCATGTTGAGTGAGCTTATAAAATCACTCTAATCGGCTCCTCCAGATTTAGTTTGTTCTTAGCAGCAGCATATTCCTTTTATAAGATAATCCACATAAGACATTCATTCAGCTATCTTATGTCTTCTGTTACTACATGTTAAGAGAACAGAAGACATGTGTCTGTCTATGTTTGTGTGTGTGTGTGTGTGTGTGTATGTGTATGTTTCTATCTATCTATCTATCTATCTATCTATCTATCTACCTGCTTGTCCGTCTGTCTGTCTGTCACCATCTATATATATTTATACATATTCATATATATATACACGATATAAAGATAAGAGTAACTAATAGTTTCTTGCTTCGGTAACGCGGGTCAAGGCAGGTTTTTTTTTTAATAAAAACCTGCTTAGTTCCGTGTTACCAAAGTAAGACATTGCTAGTAGCTCGTATCGTTATACAATGTACATTAAATAATATTCATCTCTCACTGGATAGAGTACTTGTTCGTCGATCTTCCCTCAAAACTGTAATCTCACTCACTCTCTCTCTCTCTCTCTCTCTGTATATATATATATATATATATATATATATATATATATAAAATTTAATAATAAGGGTAGAAATTGATATTAATCAATTAGAACCAGTGGTCTAGCATATGAAAAAAATCCGAAGATTAAAATTATATTACATACAAAAATAAGAGGAATGACCAGCTAGACATTTTTACTGAGAACATATTCTTCGTGGTTAGATGATTCGGCATCTATTTCTAGCATATAGGAGTCCACTTTTGCTGGTCATTCCTCTTATTTTTGTGTATATATATATATATATATATATATATATATGTGTGTGTGTGTGTGTGTGTGTGTGTGTATGTATATATATATATATATATATATATATATATATATATATATATATATGTGTGTGTGTGTGGGTGTGTGTGTATATGTAGTTTATACCTATATTACCTAACCCTTACATTCTCTTCTCTAGACAGTAAAGCACAATCTGAAAGAGAATTATAGAGGAACGAGCACTCATATGGATGGTTCCATGTTAGATTGAGTATGTACAAGTAATGCACTTAGATTCATAAATGTAGTAGGAGTAATACACTGGATTAAATTCAATACATACCACATAATATTACAGTGTTTTACCGAAGGACAATCCTTGTGTTAAATTAATATGAATATCTCGAGGTCTAATGTCCGTGGCTTCTGCACAGAGATAAGATACTGAAGGGGTTCTTTGCCATTTCATGTAACAGTATAATATTCCAAAAAACTTTACGTTCGTTTTTCTTCGTGGATACCGAACTCCAATGATATTCAACGAATTCTTCCATTGGTTTCATCGTTGGCTCAGATTCCCATTTTTACTTTAGCATATGGGAATATGTTTCATAGTTAAGTCAATACGTAATAACTCCATAAAAAGCTAAACACCAAATCAAGCGTTTTAGGGGTCATTCATCATTTGAAGCGGCATTTACTGATTTTTATTTATTTCTTTTTCAAAGTTCCACACAATGACACTTTCTATTAAAGCAATGTAAATAGTAATTGACCTAAGTGTTTTAATCTGGCAATTCAATAGCCTTAAGAGGCTGTACTAATTATATTAGTAATGCAATGTAACAAGAGCCATTTACGCGATATTGACATATCATTGTGTAGTATTAACGATTAACATAATAGAATGTGCAGTACAGCGTTGTTCCCTAGTTTCAAGAGAGAAGCTTTATACGCGTCACAATCATAGAAATATATTAGGTATATAACACAAAACACACACATTAGCATACAAAGTATGTTCATGTCTATATATATATATATATATATATATATATATATATATATATATATATATATATATATATATATATATATGCGCACACTTAACTAATATAGATATATGTTTAGATGTATGCATATATATACATATATATATATATATACGCATCTATATATATACATATATAATATATATACATGTGTATATCTATTTATATACATACATATGTATATGTTGTGTGTGTGTGTGTGTGTGTGTGTGTGTGTGTGTGTGTGTGTGTGTGTAATGAATTTTCTGTACAGGTGTCCGGTTGTTTGATCAAGTATACAATTTACTTGTTGAATGCATGTGTGAAGCGGCTCAACATTCCACAATACGTGTATCGTTAATGTAAAATTTGAACTAGTCACCATTGCCAATTTAAGCATAGAAGTTCAGGTTGATCCGGAGTTAGAGTAAATATGAGATGAAATACCATTAGATTCATACACACTGCGCACATATGCACATATACAGACACAGTCATACCAAACACACACACTCACACACATGTACGTATAAAATCTCCCTTTGTAATCAATACAGTGCAATGGAATCAGCTACGAACAACTTTTCCTGTAAATATTCTGGAGAAGGTGTCCTATGCCCGAAATATTGAAATACCTAGTAATAGTACTGACCATCCAACTGTTATTATTATTTGTCGTCGAACTAAGAATATTTTACCAGCATGTATATATATATATACCAACAATGACAATAATAAAGATTATTTCAACGAAGCATAGAATTACCATTAATTCTTTTATATATATACAAGTTTACGTAGAACTATACATGAATAATCTATTTTTAATACATAACTCAGAGCAAATTGGTAAACGTTAGGAGTAATATCTTACTATTTACAAATATATATATATATATATATATATATATATATATATATATATATATATATATATATATATATATATATATATATACACTTTTACTCTTTTTACTCTTTTACTTGTTTTAGTTATCTGAATGCGGCCATGCTGGTGCACTGCCTTTATAGTCGAGCAAATCGACCCCAGCGCTTATTATTTGTAAGCCTAGTACTTATTCTATCGTCGCTTTTGCCGAACCGCTAAGTTATGGCGACGTAAGCACATCAGCATTGGTTGTCAAGCGATGCTGGGGGGACAAACAGAAAGTATATAAAGGTGTGTATTAGATTTTAAAATTTAGAATTTAGGCTCATAAGCTAATAAGGAATATAATGTATTTAATATATAAAGATATAAATATAAAATATACGACAAGGTATATAAAATATAAACGGTAAATATATATAACCTTTCAAGAAATATATAAAGTATATATAAAAGAATATATAAAAAATAGTAAAGAATATACAATATAGAAAAGTATAACAATATAAAAATAAAAATAAAAGAAGATGAAAATATAGGAAAAATATAGAAAGATTTAAAAAACAAAATTGATATAAAAATATATAAAAAATTAAAAAGCTATATATGTACAAAAAATTAGAAAACGATCTTTATTATAAATAAATAGAGATAGAAATAAATATATGAGAATGTAATATAAATATAGCTAACAGTATAAAAAGGTTTTACAAATGTTTGTAAGGTATACCATCAAATACATAAAGATAAAAAAGTAATAATAGGCCTTAAGGTGCGAAATATTAAAAAAAACACTAGTAGTAAAGGTGAAAACATGTTTTTATCACCATACATGAAAGGCATTGATTTAGGAAATAGGTTGATACATATTGTAATAACTAATAGGATGTAAATTTTCTGGGTTATAACATTTTAAATTACAAATAAATATTTCCTACTTCAAGTCATAGAATAATCATTTTAAACTGAAAGGTTATATTAGGTCACGAGAGAGAGTCATAAATATGGTTTGCTAAATGAATACTAGATCTAGTTGATCATATAAGTATTATTAAAGGTAACCAGCAATGTGAGAAATGTAAAAAAGAATATTTAAAAATCTAGTATTTAAAGAGTATAAAGACATTGTCAAAATTTACGATGGCTTACAATGATAGTCTCGGTGTTATCATTAATATTAATATTTGTATTTGTATTTACTTTCAAGTCTTGGATTGTATAACTAGGTGGTTATATAATCACCGTATTAAGGTTGCATGTGAGATACAGAGGGTGCCTCCGGTGGTCCATTGGCTCCACTATTATTATCTATCCATTAAGGCAGAATGGTTAGCACACCGGGCGGAATACATAGCGGTATTTATGTTCTGAGTTCAAATTCCGCCGAGGTTCATAAATTATGAACCAGTGGCATACTAGGGTCGGTCTAATCGACTGACCCCTTCCGTCAAAATCTTCATGGATCTCCTCCTTCCATAATTAGGGCTTGGCACTTCATTACACAGCTGTCCGCATCTCTATGCATCACATGACCAAACCAGCATAGTTTTCTCTCTTACACATAACATCTCATATACATACATATAAATTTTGTCTGTGCAATTAATTTCTGCGGTGCACAATATCCCTTTCAAGTCAATGCGGACATCATGAGGGGAAGAACACACATGTCACCTACACCTTTTATTCAGGCATCTTTTGGTGTAAGTTTGATTCATATTCAACCCATACGTATGCAAATGATAAATGAACGTTTTCACAGTCCTATTTAATGAAGTATATCTTCTAAGGTGATTTCATTCTTCTGGAAGAAGAACCATGGTCACTAGTACATCATTTCTTCAATTTTCTAGGAATATCATGCACCGCAGAAAATTAATAGTACAGGCAAAATTTATATATATAGATGTTGTATGCTAGAGAGAAGACTGTACTGGTTTTGTGGAAGAGGGAGATCCATCAAATTGTGGGACGAAATGGTGAAAAAGGATCTTTGGACACTGGGTCTCACTGAGGAGAGAACAAGGGACTGGGAGATGAGGTGATTTACTGTACTTGATAAGATGCATCAAGCTAAGTAAAATCACTGTCTTCAACACATACAGGCTTGTGCTTTCAGGCGCTGGTGCCACTTAAAAAATGCCCACACCAGTGCTGCATTAAAGCACCCATACTGGTGCTGTGTTAACACACCAATGCCAGTGGTACGTAAATAGCACGACTGTTAAGTAGTTGGCATTAAGGAGGGCACCCAGTCATACAAACTACGCCACAACAGACAATTGGAATCTGGACAGCTCCCTGATAGCCAGTTCTATTTCAAAAAGTTTGTTCTCGATGGAACATGAAATGGGTGCTCTCTGTCATTGTACCAGCACCAGAGGCAAGTACCTTGTATACAGTAAATGCGAATGCAGAGAATACTCAGTAAACCAAGGAGTATAGACGAAGGACGCGAATTGCAGAGTGTGTAATGACAGTAGAGAGACAAGAAATGGTTTGTTGATCTTTGGTATCTCTCAAATGATGATAAATCCTCGTGTACACAATGAATAGCGAGAATCAAATATATTCTCGAAGCTCACGTAGGTTGTATTTCACCTGCAAATCATTCATTAACCTGTTTTTAATCCTTTCTTACCAGATTGTCAGCTATATGAAATTCCTTCCTTGCCCATGTTTTTTCCTTCGACATGATATTATTCAAGATCAACTTCATCAATCTTACCAGTTTTGAGTAACCTGCAAATACAATAGGCACAGCAGCTTTTGCCTTTAGTCTGAAGGAGTGCAAAAGCCAAGGATAAGCCCCTTCGTCCAGCCAAATTGTTCAAATGAAACAGAAAAAATTAAAAAAGAAAAACAACGGCCTCTGCTATTCACGTGAAATAATAAGCTGTATAATATATCAAACTGAGCCCACATCATCATCTATAACATGTCTCACAGCTCAAACATTATACTAAATATTTTATCCAATCATTTCTTTCTAAAATGGCAACCTCTACAATTAATCACTTTTTCTTCAGACATTAATTTACAGAAGTTGAAAAACAAAATATCATCTACTTTCACATTAACAGTTAAGGAAAGCCAACAGATGTTCTCTGAACACCATTTTTTCTCTTCCTCGCACTAGAAAATAATACTAATAAGAATTTCTAACAAAGGCACAACGCAAAAAAAAAAAGAAAGATTATAGGAGCACACAATTAATCAAATATATTGACCCAGTACTTACTTATCTAGTATTTTATTTTATTGCCCTCAGAAAAAGAAATGTGAAGTAGTGTGTTGACGCTGCTAACCCTTTCATGACTTAATTTCTTATTTCTCTATTGCCCACAAGGGGCTAAACAGAGCGGGGACAAACAAAGAGATTAAGTCAATTGCATCGACCCCAGTGCGTAATTGGTACTTAATTTATCGACCCCGAAAGGATGAAAGGCACATTCGACTTCGGTGGAATTTGAACTCAGGACATGAAGACAGACGAAATACCGCTAAGCATTTCGTCCGGCGTGCTAACGTTTCTGCCAGCTTGCTGCCTTATCCCTTAATTTCTGATCGGTAGTCTCTTTCAATTAATCTTTAGTGCCACTTTCGCATACAGTATACGTGGCCATTTACACTTTAGCATGCTATCTAACCCTAATTCTAAACCATAGGTCTAATCCTAACCTAACCCATAACGAGGCTTGTACACAATGTAAAGAAAAGGAAAACAATATTAACGGATAAAGATTATATCAATTTTAATACGGAATATTAAACTTTGAAATGCATGGCAGTACATACACAGTTCGGGCAGAGGTATATATAAAAAATGACCAGGCATGTGTAACACATACAAAAGCAGGGATACATTGAAAAATACAAGCACAGATTAAATCAATTTTAATGCAGGATATTAAACTTTGAAATGCACTGCAAGATTTCATAGCAGTACATACACAGTTCGGGCAGAGGGGCATATAAAACAATAACCAGGCAGGTTTAACGTACAAATAAACGGAGGTAAGTAAAAAAAAAGTTCTGAAAATAATCACAGGCAGTGAAAATATCCAAATGCTTTTAGTAGTACAGCAGTACATTTCTTCAGAGAAATACAGGTCACTGATCTTTTAAAATCACCCAAATACACCTTTAACACGAAATAACTTCTAAAATACAAAATTTTGTCAAAAACGTTCAGAGTAAAGGGTGTTCTACGTAAGAAATTCTACAGCATTCTAAGTTTCAAACTGTTTAGTTAGAAAAGATTAATTAAAAAAATCTGTGATTCAAGCTGAAGAGATCCTGTATGTCTGTGTGTGGCTGTGTGCAGATACACACACACACACACACACACACACACATACACATATATATATATATATATATACATATATCCAAAGTTTTAAATTTAAAAGAGAGTTTTGACGCTAATATATATACATATAAATATATACATATGTATACATACATATTTATAAACACACACACACACACACACACACACACACACATGTAAGTAGTTGCAAATGGGGAAACAGAGGGACTAGGAGCAACCTATGCATTTGTAGTCAGTATACAAATTACATCAACTTTACTTACAATAACAGAGAGATTTTATTATGTGTTAGCAACACTATGTGCAGGATAAACTTGTCCACATGGTATATAGACTCCTATTACTTAAGAATCCTTAAAGCATGCATGGAGACATAACATGCTTAAACTGATATTCGTGGTTCTTGAGAAAAGTAATGATTTACAAAAAGTTAGCTTTAGATCAGTTGCAAAACGTTTCAATATCCTTCATCTTACTTTGTGTTCGGACGAATACCTGCAGAGGTTTTAAAAAATAAATCCTGTCTCGCTCGGCATGCGAATTCAGATTCGATTACATCATTTAGTATATGGACCTATATGCTCATTTTTCATTAGTTGCAATAATGAAAATTTTCCAGGAAGCTCACTAGTTAAACTAATCACAAACTGTGTTTAAAAAGCTCATGCTAGTGATACGTATTTTACCGAATATTTCAGAATTAAACAAGGTCGGATTAAGTGATGGTATAAGACGTATCGGGCCCACGGGCTATATATTTCACACTTCAGACAAAAAGACTCTCTCTGTGGCTTGTCCAACTTCATCTGTTTTAACGAAATTTCTACAAATATGTAAGTTATGTCCTGATTACATTGAGAATACAATGGAATAGTAGATATTTATACTTTGTTGGAAGCAAAAGTGGGATAAACTCATCTCATAATGATAAATCCAATTTCTCAATTAAAAAACAGCATGATGATCTGAAAACTTCATATGACTAAAAGTATCATATAGGTGGAAGTACTATTATGAATGAAATTTCACTTTGTATATGAAATACATGTATAAAATTTTATGTAAGTAAATAAATGGTGAGAAAATTATATTGATAGAAATATCTTATAAATAAAACTTTTATCAGAAACTTGATTTCTTCCACACATAAAGACTGAGAATTCGGCCATATTTGCCTCATTGTTTTGCTTTGGCATGATACCAAAGAATGTGAATATTCGAAATGTGTAAGCTAGGATCCTGCGGTGAAATTTAAGCTGCTATTTACTTGTTCGGAATCCATATGTGCATCTTCATTTAAAAAGACTGAGGTCTCTATTGATCTCTGGTTTGATCCCTTTATTTATATGTTTCAACAGAAAAGGAATGCAGTTTTGGATATTCTGCTCAATACACCCAAATATCCATTGTCCATCTACCAAATGATCTCTATTGTATTTCTTTTTAAAAATTTGGTTTCCCCAATGTCAATAAGAATAGGATTTATTTCTTAATATCCTTTCAATTTAGTCTCAATTCAAATGCAGAAAATGCTCAATCATGGTCGTTGTCTCCATGAACCAAATAAGGGGGTGTATTTTCTACTTTTGTATGCATTTCCTGTGGAATATTATAGAGAAGATGGTTTTTAGTTCATTCATTAAGGATTTTATATCTATATCTATCTATCTATCTATCTATCTATCTATCTATCTATCTATCTATCTATCTATCAATCTATCTATATATATATATATATATATATATATATATATATATATATATATATATATATATATATATATATATATATATTCACAATGGGCAATCTGAATGAAAAAATGAAGCTTCCATTATTTAACTTCGGTTTTACGTAGATTGCTGCTACACCTTTTGTATGTGTCGAGGAATTTCTTGCCGTACGTATTTCATACATTCATATAGCTAGGTTTATGGCGAATTGCATTAAATGAAATAGCTATGCTTTTAAATTGAATTTTCTTAGACTCAATAAACAAATATAAGCATCATTAAGCACATCATTTTCTGTAATTTTTTTCTTTGTCTTCATCGTCTAATCTCAATTTCTTAACATAAATTTTGTAAGTAAACATTATGAGACTAACATGATATTTCACTAATAAATAATCGAAACGTATATAATGCGATACAAACAAAATAATTTATTTCATACTTATGCAGCCATATACATCTGTTTCTAATATGTTAAGTAAATATCATTAGCGTCTCAATTGAAGTTTTACTCCATAGTTATTACTGCCATGCTGTTTTGTACCAGTTAATGTATTGTATATATTCACTAAGATATTCCATACAATGTACCTTTGATTAAATATTTCATTGTCAAGAAGTAAATGTTATAGCATTACTTGTATTTGCTTATGCACCGAATAATCAGTGACAGGATAGTTGCTTGTAACTGATTGTTGAGCTTCATTTCATACCATATACTGACAAAAATACCTGCTTCACTCACCCAGAAAAGGTCAGTAAAATAGTAAATCTTATTAACTTTAGATTAATTCCGACAGATTTCTTGGGCTAGAACTACCAAACCAATTTATAATATTGTACAATTACAAGCAGGTTTCCATTCATCATCCTTTTTGTGTAGCATGATTCGTGACGTTATGGGAAGAAAATTCACTGTTAATTATACAATGCATGACAGAGAATGGATTGTGTCATGTTGTGCGTTTTGATCAAGTATCTTCAAGTTAGCAAATTCTCCATTTTCAAGGAGAGAAGCAGCTACTTATTTGCTAGGGATGTTTCATTATAAAATTCCAGCAATCAGTTTTAAAACTATCAGTGCCTCCAGCGATTAGATTTTGTGCTTAATTGCTCATCGCCCATCTACCCAGGTACATTTCGTTCATATTTTCATGATTTGTTCCTTTGCTGGAGTTGATTGCAATTTACTTAATATCAATTCTTCTTCTTTGAGAAAGCAAGCAAGAACGCTGTGATATTCGCATGAAAGCATTGGCTGGTAATGCATTTAATCTAAAGTTTTCCATTGAAGTTTGACATACCTGGCATTTATTTTCCTTAATATATATACTCCAGAGAAGTAACGAGTTTTGTTCCTTTGTTGATCATTGTTTCGTATATTTTTCTCGCTTCACCAGACTAGCTTTGAGAGTGCTTGGAAGTAAAATATCAGAGAGTTACGTTGTTCTAATATAACTTAAATTACATTTTCACACGTTTCCCACCGACTGTGAACAAGCTCTGAAATTCTCGTACGTGTTAACTACGCTTGTTTCACTGTGACATCGTTTGGATTTACTACTTCAAAGAAAGTAAGATGACGATTTCTTCATAAATAACTGGAGATGTAGGAAGACAAAACTTTCACTCCATGGCTTGAACCAAATGAAAATGAATAGCAAGCACAACCTCTTTCAATGTCCTCTGACATAACGTCCTCTGACATTTGTTCTTCCAGTTATCATTGTTGAGCATTTATCACAATAAATCCAATGCTTTTATTCATGCAAAAATTCTATTTCATTGAGCACAGATTTTGAAATATCAAAAAGACCCTACGATGAAGAAATATGTCTGTACTCCGTTGACGTCAAACACATTTAAAATATAAAAAAAGCCAAACAAACAAAGCTAAGATGTGTTTCACTAATGCATTGGTATTTCATCTATTAATATATATGCAGCCATTTAATATTTCCACTTCTTCCTGGTACGTAATTACATCTTGTATAACACGCAATTTAGTCCTTTTCAAATTTATGTCTGCTGCTATTTTATTATCAGGAAATACTCGTTTACAGATCTGGACGTGAAAGACATGTGCTGCTTTAAAAATAAAAACAATTAGAGTCAATTAGCAATTCGGTTTCCATTACTTGTTCGTTATAGAGGATACTTCTTTTGAAAAAGAATCTAACTTAATATTAGAACTTGCTGCTGCTTTAAATGTTTTATGATTCACAATGTTTTATGAGCCAAAAGCATAGATTTGTTTGAATTTTATAGTTGCATTCTGCAACAAACGCAATTGCATGCATCAGGATTGTCAGCATCTGTTGCTTAAAGTAAAGCTTAAGGCCACCAAAATCAAACACTTCTTCTAAAATAAATTTGTATGTTACACTGTCTCAGCTTTGGCGGAGTATGTTGTGCCAATATTAAAGGAGATAAAATATAAAAATAGAATTCAGTACACACTCATAATCGTTATCACTCCACTAAACTCAAACAAGTGAATAACACCTGTCTAAGAAGTCTCACTGCGCAAGTGTTCGAGAAAGGCCTTGAAGCATTGCAAAACCATACAGTAATGGTACAAGTTTTGTCTAGAGGTTCACGTGATTATTATTGAATAGGTATGCTTGTGTTTGTGCATGTATGCGTATAACATGATATTAGAAATATGTTTCTAAATGTGTGCAGTTAAAACTAGTCATTCCACTTTACAACGTACTTCCATTTTCCTGAAGCCCTGCATATCCTACTTTTAACATAACATAAGAAAACACACACGCACAAACACGCACAAGCACGCACACACACACATACACACACACACACACACACACACAAATGCACATATATACGCACATATGACGCAATCTTTATTTCTAACTGTCGTGGTGCACAAAAGCACTCGCATTTATATAAATGACAGAGGAGAGTAGTAGGCTACGGCGGCTAGAGCTACCAAATCACGTGATTTCACACTCCTTTCGCTCATCAGTGGTAGCCGTCAGAGATATATTAAACTTCAGCGTCTATTCAGACACTAATGTCATAAATACACATTTGTTATATATATATATATATATATATATATATATATATGTAATTAAAGGCTGACCCTTTAATTACAGGCACAACAGAAACAGGAAGTAAGAGTGAGAGAAAGTTGTGGTGAAAGAGTACAGCAGGGTTCGCCACCATCCCCTGCCGGAGCCTCGCGGGGCTTTAGGTGTTTTCGCTCAATAAACACTCACAACGCCTGGTGTGGAAATCGTAACCGCGATCCTATGACCGCGAGTCCGCTGCCCTAACCACTGGGCCATTGCACCTCCACATACATACATACATACATACACACATACATACTTATATATATATATATATATATATATATATATATATATATATATATATATATATATATATATATATATATGTATGTATATATATATATATATATATATATATATATATATATATGTATATATATATATATATATATATATATATATATATATATATATATATATATATATATATATATATATATATATATATATATATATATGTAAAAACAAATAGTAAATGAGTATATGCATATATACGTACAGGTATGTGCATACCGACATCCACCTGTATGTATAGGTGCATATCTGGGTACAGGACATTGCAAACAAACGTAGACGAGAACACACGAGCCACATAGAGAACATTCTCCTTCATCAGCCACCCACGTTTTAACACCGGCGTTTCGACGAGCTTGGGCAGGACCCATCGCTAAAACGGCTCGTCCCATGGATCGCAGATTAAATTTGTATATATATGTATGTATGTATGTATGTATGTATGTATGTATAGTCTGGTGTCGGCACTTGTGTTTCAAAGAATATAGACGAAATAAAATATGTTTTACACTTCGTTCAGAAATTATAGTTCAGTCATTCCCTTTTCTGAACTTCTAATTATCTGCATTCTATCAACCACCATTTCGCTCAATGTGGAATGGAGTAAAACACAGAAAACTTGCCACAGAGACTCTGAAACGTTAGTGTTGCATAGGTGATAATTTACGCAGATAAGTGATTCTGATTTCTCCAAATGTGTTAGTGTGTGAATGATTGCTTTAGAAACGGTCATAAATATAAGTGACCACGACTCTTCTAAACATTTATGTGTTACCTGACAATATCTCATAGGACAAAACCTAGAGTAATGAGGGAATGATTCATTCCCTAGGAACGAATATAACGTTCGTACGTGGAAAGCACGTCAACTTTCCAGTCAGCCTGCGGGGATGACTGATGATTTCTTTAACATAACTTTCTTGTGTCAGTCATTATAATGCGACCATGCTGGGACACTGCCTTGGTGAATTTTGTAGTCGAATGAATCCACTTCAGGACCTATTATTTTATTGAAGCCAAATAAATTAACATTAATAAAAGAAGCCATTATTATATTCAAGTTTGATACTTATTATATCGGTCTCTTAGCCGAACCACTAAGCTGGAGGTTGACAAACACACTATCACCGGTTGCCAAGCGGTGATAGGAAACACACACACACACGCGTCTATATAATACACACACACACACACATACACAAGTCTATATAATACACGCACACATACACACACATACACTTATTTCCAAAAATGGTTGCCTAATTTCCTCTTAAATCGGTTTTAAATACCGGCTAGTCACGCTGAATATTAGTGACACCCGAGAATCACCAACATGACTCCGGTAATTATTCACGCTCGATAAATCCGAATATCCTTATCGGGACTGCATAGTTTGCGAAGAGTAAGAAATAGTATTAATAATGGTCAGGAGAACGAGGTTTCCCACGCGGATAATTCTATGAAGCCGTTATTTACAGTTTTTTACAGCATTCTTTTGGGGACTTACGCGCGTTTCCACTGCATCACACAGTTAGGTGCAGATTTTGGTGTTACTGTCCATAATGTAAAATTCAAAATGTGGCTTACAGTTGTAAAGTCATATCAGAAGGCGTCGGATATTTCTGTATAGGTGCTAGTCCATATAATACAACTTTAAGTAGATTAATTTGGTTGCTAAAGATAGTATTAAAATATACTCAATTGGCAGATATAATTAGTAGTGCTAAACTGTGTACTAGAGGGAAATATACTAAACTGTGAACTAGAGGGAAATATACTACATTTTCACTTCAAGATGGAATCTGATAAACTCTAGACAGGAACGTGGTATAAAATGCATTCATGTGAATAAATATACTTCTAATAAATTAAAAGTATATTTAAACGCATTACATATAATAGGCAAGAAAATTATAAATTACTAGAAAAATAATTGTGAAAATATAAAATAAAAACATATAAATCAAAATTAAACGAACACTTTAAAAATAAAAATTCTCCTCCATATGAGTAGAATAGTAAGCTTACGTTTAATAAATTCAGATTCAAATAAAAGCATTATTCTTAATAGAGCAAGGAAATTATTAATAGAATAGCAATTGTGAAAACAAAAACAAATAATAAACCAAAATTAAATACAAGAAAAAAAAAAGTATCATTCTAGAATGTGTTGAATGGTAAGCTTTATGATAATACTAATACTAATGATCCTGCACAACCTCCTGACCTTCACCTATTTTCAATACTATACTTAGCTTCACATACCAAAGTAGCCGAGGAGAACTTTGGGTCTAGAATGATATAAATATATTTACTAACACCAACCCCTCCTAAAAGACACTCTATTCTTTCAGCTTCGTGATTTATTCAGATTAACTTGAATGACAGTAATTAATGAACCCTGATGATATTGCATCAACAATAACACAAAAATGTGCATCTAAAAGTGTGCAGTTGATACAGTTGAAACGCGTGTAGGTCCATGAAAGAATGATGTACTAACTGTAAATAACTGTTTCATAAAATTATATAGATTTCTGTTCTCCTCATCATTATTAATACTATATATAGATGTAGATATACATATAAGAGACCAAAGTGTACGTACGCAGCTATATTTTTATATATAAAAAATACAAAAATGAGACAAGAAAGCAAAACATCCAAACAGTTAGGTGATACAAATAAGGGACAACAAAACATCCAGACAGATGATACAAAGAAAACAAGAACGGGTCATTTGAAGTTTTTTTTTCCTCAGTCGAGTTCCAGATTATCTTTGCAATTTGGCCAGCCCCAAAGAAAAACTAAGCTAAGAGCGCTAGATTCCTTGGAAGAAAGCAGCGAATGAATACGAAAATAAGGACGGAAAAAAAACGGGGAAATAGTACACAAATACAAATAACACGATATTAATAACAGGTGTCTTTCGACTGAGGACCAATACGACGGGCTTCTTTCAGTTTCCGTATTCCAAATCCACTCACAATGCTTTGGTCGACTGGAGGCTATAGTACAAGATACTTGCTCAAGGTGTCACGCAGCGGGACTAAACCCAGGACCGTGTAGTTGAGAAGTAAGCTTGTTACCAAATAGCCGTGATTCAGTAGGAACTTTGCATAAGATGAAGAAGAGCTGTGTATTTATTTCTATATTGGCCACAAGGGGCTAAACATAGAGGGCATAAGCAAGGACAGACAAAGGAATTAAGTTGATGACATCGACACTCGTGCGTAATAGGTACTTCTTTAATCGACCCTGAAAAGATGAAAGGCAAAGTCGACCTCGGTGGAACTTGAACTTAGAACGTAACAGCAGACAAAATACCGCTAAGCATTTAGCCCGGTGTGCTAACGTTTCCGCCAGCTCGTTGTGTATTGTCAACTTCCTTCTCACGTCCAGTGGCATGAGCAGATCAGAACGACTTGAGAAACATTTAATGGATGACCACGAAGTCTTACTTGCCTTATCAGCCTCTCCACATTCCACAATTCGTTGCTTCTACTACTTTCATCTATACTGAACTATGAATGTTTCTTCCGCAATCTCCGCCGGATCCAGTTTTCACAGGCATAGGTAGGTAAGCCATAACATACTTATATATTGTTTATCCTCCTCTGCTTTAGCCCCTCCCTCGATGCGGGTTACTGCAGTATGGTTACTGTTGAATGCAAATTGCTACTTGGAACACATATGAGTGTCTAGTGCCAGGTAGAGGTCAAAGCCGAAGGGGGTAACGTGTCTTCTTTCACACAGGCCACACCTTCCTCATATACCATTTACCATAAAGTAAAGCAAACACGTAAACACACACTGACATTCTCATTCACACAAACACACAGAGACCTACGCGCGCGCGCACAAATATGTAAACGATTGTAGCTAGAATCACCGGCTGTAAGGGTTCATTTGTCAAAACTAGAGAACTACCAAGTGAATTGAATTAGCATATGAGTGGGCGAGTATTCAAGAGACACATAATTCTCAGGAAAAATCATCGCGACATCATGTGCTAATGTTAGATGTTTGAATTCTGTGTAGAATGCATCCCGACAGATTTCCATACGAGACCAAACGAAATAATAATCTAGCAACACGGCGCTCCCAGGGACAGACACATAGCTGAATCGAAACCAGCAATTTATGGTTAGGAAGCGATATTCTAAATAATTCTGCCTTTGTACACATATTACATACTCACAACTCCCACATTCTTTCTCTTTCCGTGTGTTTATCAGCCTCTGTCATTGTCTGTCTGTCTGTCGGTTTCACTCTCTCTCTCTCACTCTCTTTCACTTCCTCTTTGTGTGAGTAAATATATATGTATATATGTATGTGTGTGTATTGTGTGTATATTCATATATATGTACAGACAAATACATACACAAGGACGCACGCACATGTATATGTGTGTATATATATATATATATATATATATATATATATATATATATATATATATATATACATACATACATACACACACACACACACACACACACACACACACACACACACACACACACACACACATATATATATATATATATATATATATATATATATATATATATATATATATATGTATGTATATATATACTCACACAAAAGTTTATATATAATACTTTTATCTGTTCACATATATGTATATAATTCATGTAACACATGTATTATACATATCTCTCTCTCTATATATATATACGTATGTATATATTCATATATATAATGTGTGTGTGCTCGTACATGCTTATGTGTGTGTGTGTGTATTCTTGTCTGCATGCACTGCATTCGGTAAAAGCTGAAAATATTTGAGCATCCTATCAGTTTCATCACCAATATACAGAGGCATCAAGAGAAATATAGAACTAACTGAAACATTGGCTTGTCTATCATACATAGGCTCACAAATATACACACATAAACAGATACACACACGTGCACGCAGGCACACTCTCACATAAACACGCGTGCGCACACGCAACATACTCTGTCTCACGCACGCGCAGGTATTGATTCATAGAGCACAACTGGTGATAATATATTAAACTATTCCTTGATATTATTAGAAAATTATTTTTATCTTCTTTGCTGTTAGATTATTAAAACAAATTCACTTTAGTTTTCAACAAGTATCTTTATAACGATCTCATGTTTGTTATATACACTGTAGCTCTTTATTATAAATAAACTTGATTTCAATATTAGGTCTTTTAGCAAATCGGATCGAACTGTTTTTTTGCAATGGCGTCTCTGGAAGTAAACATGAAATACGAAATTGTAATAATACATCGATGATTATGATGACAAGATGATACTTCAAAACATTCTTTTGTATTAGGAAATTAAATGTATTTTTTATACGAATATTTTTCCGCTGTAAGTATAAGTAGAGCGAAATATTTCTAGATTGAAAACAAAAGGATTTGCTGCATCTAAATATTGAAGTAGTGATATGAACTGAGCAAAGAATAAAAGGATGTTACAGGGATGTGGTGGTGTACAAATATTTGAAACATGTTACAATTAAATGGTATTTGGAGTAGCATGGTGTGTAAAGGATGAGAAAAGGAACTGGGTTTTGAAGGAGCTTAAAAATATAAAGAATAAAATACGTTCCTCATACAAAGGTGCATAATGTATTCTAGAGAGGACCCCTTGTGGAGAAATGCTATTTAGAAATTTACATGGATGACGAGTTAAAAATTTGTTTCGCGGGGTAAAATAAGAAAAGAAATTTGGGAGAGCGAAGATATACGAGGTGGGGGACGAAACGTTCCTGGCTTTGGGTGAAAGAAAATGCAAGGGGAACCGTTAATTATAATTTTATGCAACGTATTCTGCTCTCCGATTCAAGCACTTCTTGCAGAGGCCCTTCAGTTTTTCTAAGCCCTGTAAAAAACTCGGAACTTTGAGCCTCCAACCTGGCCTTTCACGACACCCCTAAAGCCAGAAATTTTTCAGCATCTCATCGAATAGTAGTGAAACTATAACCGTATGTATGACTATAAGGATACAGTTATGTGGATATATGTATTAGAAGATGAATTGATAGATTGATGGATTAATAAATACAGGGTAAGATAAATTCGTACGTGTTTCATTCCATGGGTGTGGGTTTTAAGAGACGTAAGATTGAAAGCATAAATGGGATTTCTATTTCTGTTTTATTATATTTCATATCCTTCATAAAATAAAACAAAGCAGAAGGGAATGGTTGCGGAAAGACTGTCTATGTACTTATATGGATCATCGATAGAGGAGAGGGAGGAGATATGAAAGAAGAGAAAATCTATGTTCAAGCAATCGGAAAAGAGCAATTGTAGTAGGATTGTAAGGAAAAAAGGAGAGAATTGGGAAGTGAAGAGTGAAAAGATGGATTAACAAGAAAACAAAAAAAGGTTGGGTTAGCAAAACAGAGCGGATAGGGGAGACAAAGAGTAAAGTAAATTGGAAACAAAAACAAAAAAAAAAAAAGAAGAAAGGCAAAAACGCTGAATAGAAGGAAATAGTAGGGCAATTAAATGTAGTAGAACAATTTTTAGTGAGAGCAAGAGAGACCTATATAAACAAGGAGAGAGAGGGAGAGAGAGGGGAGAGAGATAGAGAGTGAGATTGATAGCGAGTGAAAGAGAAGGAGAGAGAGAAAAGTGTGATAAAGAAATATTTGAAGTAGGAAAGTATGGGGCTGATATTCGAACAATGTGAGTTAATATAAGATTGTTGCTAAAATAGAATATGGGTGATTGATATCGTGAAATGGAAAGCAGGCTTGGTATCAAAGAGTAGAATGTTATTTTAATGTTAGTGTAGCTGAGATGGGAAAGTAACGACAGGAAATATTATTGTCTGTGAAGTAAAGAAAGGATTGATAGAACGTAGAAAGAGAAGAAGGATAAGTAGTAAGAGGAGGAGGAGGAGGACGAGGACGAGGAAGACAAGATTTGTTGCAACAACAAATGACCAGCCACAACTGTAATATTGCTGGTGTTTGACCGAGTTTTAGATCAGCAGCATGAAAACGGAAGAAAAAAAGAATATACTATTAGAAATAACGATTAATTTATTACGGTTGTTTCCTTTATTTTCTCTGTAATAGAATGAGAAAAGAGAAAAAAAAAAAGAAATCCCAATTGTTGATAATATAATCAAAGCAGGCGGAGAAACAAATCGTATTAATATATTGTAAAAAGTAAAGATATGTATCAATTGGAAAATATTAACGTATATTTATAGTGAGGAATATTATAAGAGCATAACCAAAAAGTAGGTATTAGTTGAAGGCTGCAGCTGTAATATGATAATATACACGATAAAATATAAACGTTGATGCTAGTGTAACGACGTAGCAATAATGAACGAGGTTATGATAAAATCAGCCGCCGTTCTTAGTTGCTGTATAATGTAGTAAAGTTTTAAAATGTCACTGTTAAAATTCTGTACAATAACTGGAATAAACAGTCATGGACTGCGTGTGTGCACGAGGGAGCTCACACCAAAGTAAATTAGTAACGACCAACAGCAAAAATAAAAACAAAAAACAACACATGTATATTAAATAGAATGACTGACCCCCACCTATAAAACTTGAAATTATTGATATATAACTGAACAGCGTGGTTTAAGTCACGTGAGCTGTATAGGAATAGGCGTGTGTGCATGCATGTGTGCTTGTGTGTGAGTAGTTTTCTGTTTGTGTGTATGTGTATACTTGAATGTATGCATACATACATTTCTCTTTCTTTGTCACTCTGTGTGTATATATATAGAGACAGAGACACGCACAGAATTGAATATAAATGTATATATATACATTCACATGCACACACACGTACACACACACACACACACACTCACGCACGCACTTAGTATGGAGATAGGACTACAATCCAAGCTGTGTATTCATGAAGCACAACGGCATATTTCAGTTCTCCAAAGTATATTTGTAGATGTTTTGATTTATATCAGAGTTGAAAATAATAAAGAATACTATTAAATATCGGAGAATGTTTATTGGTGTGTAATTATATATTAAAATAGAAAACTAGGAATTTTGACTATTATTCATTCTGCATGACGTGTTTCACTTCTAATAGGCTTTAGAAAGCCATGCGTGTAGAAAAACATGAAAGGCATACTCTCGTCAGTAATTCATCAGGCCCAGAGTTACACACACACACACACACACACACACACACACACACACACACACACACACACACACACACACTGTATATAGATATAAGCATAGGCGTGGCTGTGTCGAAGACGCTTACAACTGCTTCAGCAAATGTCTTCTAACATAATCTCGGGTCGACCAAGCATTGTGACTGGATTTTGGTAGACGGCAACTGAAAGAAATCCGTCGTGTATACATATATACATAAATACATACATACGTACATACATATATACATCACATATATATATACATATATATATATATATATATATATATATATATATATATATATATATATATATAGAGAGAGAGAGAGAGAGAGAGAGAGAGAGAGAGACGGGGGACTGCAGCCATGCTGGAAATCGATCCAATGATTTATTCTTTTAAGCCTAGTACTAAGTTACGGGGACATAAACACATCAACACCACTTGTCAAGCAATAGTGTGTGGGACACACACACACACACACACGCGCAAAGAGCTTCAAACATATACATACACACACATACACATATATATATACGACGGCCTTCTTTCAGTTTCCGTCTACCAAATCCACTTACAAGGCTTTGCTCGTCCCAAGTCACTCTCCAATGTGCCACTCACTAGGACTGAATCCACAATAATGTGGTTGAGAAGCAGACTTCTTACCATGCAGTCAAGCTGGTCCCTATATCTAACTATGTATGTATGTATGCATGTATGTATGCATGTATGTATGTAGGTATGTATGTATGTATGTATGTATCTATGCATCTATGTATCTATCTATCTATCTATCTATCTATCTATCTTTCTATCTATCTATCTATACAATAATATAAATAATATATAAATATCTGCATATATCCATCCATATATGTATATACCTACATTTATATGTATACTTACATGCATATATGGGTACAGGACAAAAAGAACAACGTTAAACACAATGAGGAATGAACACATAAAAACGAAAATAGAAAACGAACTTTTTTCGAACAACGAACACAGCAAACAGAGAAACGAGACATGCAACATAAAGGGTATATCCTTTCGTCAGTTGTCCCTTTTCTATCTACTCCGCGTTTCGAAGGCAAGGACAATACGCAACTTCGTTGGAATAGTCCTTCCCGCAAAGCAAATTAAATAAAATTTGGAATTTTTTGTGGAGGGTTAAAGTGTTAACAAGAACAGGACAGTGAGCACAAGACAATAAAAACAGTAAGAACAGGACAGTGAGAACAAGACAGTAAAAACAAACAGTGAGGGATGTTAAGCTAAGACGATAGAAAAATTATTATTTTGAACGCTAGATAGACGTGCATGAGAGAAGAGACAGAAACAACGCGTCTTTTCTATAGGAAGGCAGTGATCGAACACCACGCATCCTTTTCCAAGTAAGTTTTATCTATCTATACATTTGGCTTCGCAGGGAAAAAACGGTACTTCTTATTACTAACGCACGACGTTTGGACATAACACCCTAACCTTGTTATAACACCTACCAGGTTCCATCTCTCACCATTCTCATCTCCTTTCCTCTGCTTTGCCCATCCTTTTCTCTCTCCACTTATCATCCAAATGCTTCCACTTATTACATGTATAATTTACACCCCCTACTCACAAACACAACATGAATATTTACAGCCACACACACATGCGTGCATGCAAACACGTACATATATAGTCATACATCTACACACACGCACATTCATACGTGCACAAAAACACATACGTACACACAGACACACACACTCACATTTACACGCACATATCACCCAGCCTCACGACCCTACATCCTCCGACTTCTTGACCCTACAGCTACTAACCTGTTAGATCCACCCTCACACACACACTCACCTAAGCACATTTCACACGCATATACTACCGTCCAGTGCAACACTCCCCAATATACAAACACGCTACTGGTACCCGCAGATGCACTCGTACGTATGCGCACATACATACAAAAACAAAATCATATGTACACGTATTCACTCCACATACACGAGTACTACACAATTATACACTCAAACACACTCGTGTACGCTTGCATACAGACATACACGATGGCTATTTTGCACTCTCCTGCTTTCAGAGACCCCATTCTATATCCCTCTTCAACATCCAGTCAGTTTCTATATTTTGGCACGTAACGACACGCGTACTTTTCTCCGGTCTATTCGCTTCTTCCCTTTTTCCCTCTTCCCTGAACTTTTTCTCCTATCCGACAAAGAGACACACTCGAAAGCTCATTTCTTCTATTCTCGCCAAGCGCGTTCAATAGGCTTTTATCGTTCTTTCTATGGTTTTTGGTCTTGGATTTCCCTATATATATAAAACTGCTTGAACATATTCGTATCACCAACGGACCTTAAATATTTACATTGATTCTCCTGCTCTATCTTTGGCAGAATGAGTTTAGAAAATAGTCTATGTAGTGTCGAACCTACTAGAATTTAGAAGCTAGTAGAGGTTATAGTGGGGTGAGGAACAATTAAGCGTAATGATATAGTAATGATATAGTTACCTAATCTTCGAAGACAATAGAGGGAATGTAGTCTTCAATCATACAAAATTAAATCTTTTGGGAGCTCTAGCTGTATTCTATACAAAGGTGATAAATTATTATCATGACAACATACTAAGTACTGGAAACTTATATCCGGCTTTGTCTACGCCAAATGTTTAGGGTTGGGGTGGTAAAAAAGTGGTAATGCCTGATGGGGAAGGGGTGATAATTGGATGAAAGAAGGATAGGAAGAGGTACTAATTTTGATTGTCATCTTAAAGGGGAAGGTAATGAAAAGCTAAAGCAACAAGTATTCGAAATTAGGGGTGGAAAATAAGTTCAAAAAATAAGGGAAGGCGTACATTGTAACTTAGCATATTTATAATGTTAAAGCAAAATATATTTAGATATAAAGATCAAGGCTAGAAGTTACACTTAGAATTTTAATAAGGGGATACTTTAAGTTGTAAGGGAAATATGAAGACTTTTCATAAATGTAGTGTATAAAATATCCTGGTAAAATATTATATGATGAATGTATAACGGAAATATTTATAACATAAATATATACTTATAGTATACAAATTTACTGATATTAAAACCATTCCCGTCAAATATAGGTGGGCAAAGATAGGATGTAGTAAGACATGATATTTAATGTATAGAATGAATGAATATGATATATTAAATATATAAAGGAGTACATTGAGATGCAAGATTTAAATAAATTTAGTCCTATAATAACATAATGAGGATCTTTGTGGTTTTCGTCACTGTTTACAGTTATTATTAGAAATTTATTTTATGTGTCATATAGAGGTAATTTTTGACGTCGAATCCGAATTTATTATTCATTTATTCCAGAATAATTTTGCAAAAATGTTACAGCTCAGCTGTTCAAAGTGTGATAATTTTCATAATTTTCAGCCAATCAGAAAACAGCCTCCTCCATCATTGGGGGGGGGGGGTCGGCACGTCAAATCATTGCTGTGCACATACATACACACTTATTCTCACACAGAGTTGAAACTCTTCCTCTATCAGTTTGTCATCACCCCTTCTTTCCTTATTCATTTACCACCCCTTCCTTTCTGATTCATATGTTGTGACGGAGAAAACACATGAGTATTATTATAGTAGAATATTATCTTTCTCGTATCTCTTTCTCTCCCTTGTGTGCGTGCACAGTATCTTTAGTTACAATGGAGACAGAGTTTTTCGCCACAGTCATGTGTAAAATATTCGCTTCTAATTGGTTAAAATACTGAAATTTTGTAAATTTTAAAAGCTAATAACTTTTTTAATTATGGATTTATAGGGAAAATGAATACTATTTTCATAAGTACACAAAACTTAATCCATATACCAAATTTGAAAACAATTGGAACAAAATTGTAAACTGTGACGAACACCACAAAGCTCCCATAATGAATGTTATTTATGATTAAAAAATATAATAATATAGTATTACAGTATACAGTGAATTGTATGAAAAAAGTATAAATTGTCACAAATGTATACGCTATAAAATCTATAGAAATATATAAAAGGATAAATAAAAGCATAACATTATAAAAAATAAAATATAAAAATAAACTATAAAAACCATGAAAATATATAAAAGAGTATATAAAGGCATAAAATATAAAAAATACAAAATATCAAAAACTAAAAATTTGAGAAAATTATTTTTTTGTTAGAAAAACGTATAAACAGGTGATATAAAACAGGTATAAAGAGGATATAAGTTGAGATGAAATAAAAGGATTTTTTAAATAATGGTATTGGTATATTGTAAAAGTTATAGCCAGGATGTTATTATTTATACAAAATAAAATAAAATATATCAAGTTTTAATATAGACAAGATTACATTTGGGAATGGATTTATAAGATATATCTAAAGTACAGAGTGATTCGAAAGTTTTGTTACTCTCTAGCGAAAAGCAATAAGAACAATAGAGGAACACTATAATAATATGAAACATATGTACTCATTTTAGTATATTTTCTTTCGTTGACATTGACGTTTTCATACATTGAGAAGGTCTGTATGAACATCATCATATTCGTGGCACAAAATGATGCGGCGCCATGTCCTGTGTGATATTTTACAAAGCTGTGCTTTGGTGATTGTTGCAAAGATTGCCGAAATCGCGTCCTTTAAATGTTGGGTATTCTGGTATCGCTCTTGTGAAAGTCTCTCCTTAATAATAGAAAAGTAAAACAATATTTACACGTTGTGGCAACACTTTTGGTCCACCGTGTACATCAAAGAAAATGATCGCGGTATAATAGTAACAGATTTTGGAGGGTATATTTTATATTTAGCGGAGATGTGAATCTTACGAATTCACTAACAAAAAAAAAAAAAAAATCATTCATGATAGAAGAAATTCTTTACTGGGAAGGGGTAAATACATATTGTAATTGTAAAATGGAGCTAAGCGCCACTAGAATGCCTTATTGAATAGATTTCGACATCACATACAGTAGGCTATGAATGATATGGACTCCCGAATAACATATGTCACTAAAAGTACAGTATGATATAATCATTAATTATATAATTATATATATATATATATATATATATATATATATATATATATAGCAATTAGAGAATGGAGGAGAATATGCGGTACCCATCGACTTGCAGACAGTGTATTCCGTTGAATACAGACAGTGTATTTTCTAATTGCTATATAAATTTAAGTTAAAATAACCCCCCTTTTACCCGCACCCACTTATTACACTTGGTATAACACTAGTGTAACAATAATCGGGTACCCTCCAAGCAGTATATTGGATAGATACTATCCCTTAGTGGGTTGAATCCTCAACCCCTAACTCTCTTGCATTATATATATATTATATATATATAGAGAGATAGAGAGATAGATAGATAGATATAATCATTAATTATACATATATATGAATAAGTTGGAGTCAACAAGGAGTACAGAGCAACGCTTATTTATAATCACTACAATTGTCTCCAGGTTCGCAGCTATTTGGTTATGTAGCTGTTTTTCTGTATCATGAGATCTTGTGTTTCGTCAGGTGATATATAAATGTTTTTTTCTGTGGTCCTTAAATTCAAATACTAGGCTTCCAGCGCATCTTTTCTGTCTGGCGTGGTTTGCGTCGTTACTACTACCTCCAAAGCTACCACAGAAAGGATGCACTCGAAGTCGAGACTTTTAGTTTGCACAAACACAGAAACAATATCTTTATATATCACCTGATGAATCACAAGATCTCATAATGCAGGGAAGCGGTTACATAACCAAATACATGCGAACCTGGAGAACTAAGTTGCATCCAAAGAATTGTAGTGATTATAAATAAACGTTCCTCTGTACTCCTTGTTGAATCTAACTTATTCAATTATCCATTCACACACTGCAGAAACCCCAACGCAAATCTGGTAGTTATAGCATCGAGTGAAATCTGAATGTTGACGAGTTTTATACTGCACTCTACTACGTTCTAAAAAGAATATAACCTAACTTCTGTGTGTGTGTGTGTGTGTGTGTGTGTGTGTGTGTGTGTGTGTGTGTGTGTCTGTGTGTGTGTCTGTGCTGTTGATAACACCTAAAAGAAGATGCTACATTTCCATTCACCTCAGTGAAAGTAGTTTTCGGAATGAGGAATTGATGCCATCAGACGGTATCCGACATTCGTTGGATATGCCACTGCAGATTCCTTGTGGAACAATACTGATGCTTGAAATTGTCTGCTCACCGTCTTTAAAGGACCTGCAGGGAAATGAGAGAAAAGTAATTACATATGCCTTAAAACTAAATCACTAATATAATCTACGTAGCAGGAATTTGTGAAATTCCAGCTCCACAGTTTCTCATGCATTTGTATTTCGACTCCGGCTCTAAACATTATCCCCACCTCAGATTTATAAGTGGAAGGATCCAAGTTCAGTATCAAAAGCCGAGGAAACAAATACTCGCTCACCTTGTGTATGAACCGGTTTACGTGTTACTCAGCCTAATAGAAATAGAAACCAGATATTCCGCTCAATAGAATAATGCTCAATTGACTCTTAAATGATAGGATTTATAAGATAATTATTTCGAACTGTGTATTCCCTGAAAGATAAAGCGTTTGACGGTATGTCCAAAAGCATCACACTTTTGAATACATGTCCGTTGGATCATTGCAAACTTGAGGGCTAAACAATCATTTCTAATTTAAGCATAGGTCCACAGTTTTAAGAGAAATGAAATAATGATAATAATAATCATGATGTTATGGAATTTAGACATACGACCAGCAGTTTTGAAAGAAGGAAAAGTGCAGAGTGGGGCTAGACGATTTCCTCGACTCTACTACTCGACTGGTACTTATTTTATCGATCCTGAAAGAATGGAAGCCACAGTAGATCCCAATGGCGTTTGAACTGAAAACATAAAGCCAATTAGCATTTCGTTTGACGTGCTAACGATCCTGATAGTTCGCCGCTTTTGGCGACTAAATAGCAATAAGTATAATTGTTTCTAATTTGAAGTATAAACAATGACAACAAATAATTTCCCCAAAATATGAATTTAACAAGAAAACAATTATTAGTATCGCTTAAGATCAGTGGTCTTTATACCTTTACGGGTTGAAATTAACACTGCAAGAACACAGGATCAAATAATGGATTGTTGTTAGTGCTATTGTTATTAGTGTCTACTTTGAATTTAAACATAATTTAATAAATAATAACAAGCAGTTATCCTGTATTTCTTGAGAAACTTGTTACTATGGCATCTAAGATTTAATACACATTAATGATTTCTTTTGAAGTCATTAATGCGTATTAGATCATAAATATCATACTTAAATGAAAACAATATTAAAGCAATGACTGTATTAATAGTAATATTAGTTGTTGTACTAGATTTTATAGCAAAAATCTAATAGCAACCATTACATTATTATTTTATTTATGGCATTCATAGACATTTAATTTCGCAAAGACTGTAATACATATCTGTGAGTATTTATTTGTGTTGCGTATATTTTAATAAAGAATATAAATCAGTGATTTAGATTTTTCAGATTAAAAGTGAATGCTGCACAAGAGAAAATAAATAAATAAAAAAAATATCTCTTTGGTATTAAAGGCATAAATGAACAAAAGGTTGTAGCTCATTTCATATAACTGGCTTATAAATGAAATTTCCTGAAATATATCTTTGTATTAAATATACAGAGGGAAAACCGATCCTTTATTCATTAATATATAAAATGAACATACTAAATGAAAATGCTAATATAAATAGAATTCTAAGTAGAAAGTTTTCATAAATTCTATGAGATTTCTCTCGTTTTAATTATTAGCATTATAGGTCTTCCTTATGATAGTAGTAGTAGTAACGGCAACATCAGTAATAGTAACTGTGGTGTTAGTGGTAGTAATTGTTGTCATCGCAGTAGTAGCAATGCCGGTGGTGGCGATGGTGATAATAGTATTAATAATGGTTATTGAGTTGAATGTGTTGGTTAAAATAGTAGTAGTAGTAGTAGTAGTAGTAGTAGTAGTAGTAGTAGCAGTAGTAGTAGCAGTAGTAGTAGCAGTAGTAGTAGCAGTAGTAGTAGCAGTAGTAGTAGTAGTAGTGGTAGTAGCAGTAGTAGTAGTAGTAGTAGCAGCAGCAGCTGTAATAGTAGTAGTAAACCAACTTCAGACTAAGTTCTAATCGACTTCAGTTTATCAGAATGTCACTTCAAACGAGGGAAGAATAACATCTTTAAAACCGGAATGCTTTATCCTTTTTGTTGTTCAATATTTTTGTTCAGATTTAAGATGTGATTAAAGAAAAAAAAATACTGGCTATTACATTTACCAACTCGAATATCCACGGCAAGATTCCATAGTTCTGTTATACTAAGATACGTATAGCTACTTGTGTCTATTTCTTAATACATCCATCTTTGCATATATTATGAAGTAGAGACTGCATAAGAGGGATAATCACCCCTAGCAAAGCGAATAAAATAAATCATAACGCAATGTTCCAGGCTATTATTTATAACATTAACAAGGCGACGAACTGGCTCTTTCGTTAGCGGGACAAAATTCTCAACAGCTTTTCGCCCGACTTTACAATCTGAGTTCAAATTCCGCCGAGGTCAACTTTACTTTTCATCATTTCGGGGACGATGAAATAAGTACTACTTAAGCACTGGAGTCAATTTACTCCACTCGTCTACTTCCAAACAATTTAAGACATTGTGACTATAACAGAAACGATTGTGTGTAGCGTTAGTTTGGCGGGCTGGCAGAATCGTTAGCACGTCCGATAAAATATTTAGCGGTGTTTCTCCTGGCTTTGCATCCTGAGTTCGAATTCGACTTCACATTTCAATTTTATGGTCTCGATAATATAATTATTTGTCAAGAGCAGCGCTAGATGTAATCGACTACCCATCTCATCCGAAATTTCAAGCCTTATGCCTACAAAAGAAAAAAAATTATTTACAACTTTATTTATTTCAAGATTCACTGCTCCGGAAAAGAATAAATAAATCTGTTACCTTATTTCGTAACTAAGGCCTTAAAAGTTTTCCAAAGTGTTATCAGAAACTACCTGTTAAATGGAAGAATTAAATTCAAAGTGATATCAGTACAAATGTATAAATATTGATTTCAAATTTCGGCAGAAGGCCAGCGATTTCGGGCGAAGGGATAAGTCGACAACATCGACTCCAGTACTTAAATGGTAACTATTTAATCCATCTCGAAAGGATGAAAGGCAAAGTCAGCCTCGGCAGTTTTTGAACTCAGAACGTAAAGATGAACGATATGCCGCTAACGATTCTGTCAGCTCGCCGCCTTATCATGCTTAAATATTGATTTGAAATTTTGGCACAAGGCCCGTAATTTCGGTATTCCTAAATGCATATCATTTAATTTAAAACAAATTTTTAGTTGTGGAGGCGCAATGGCCCAGTAGTTATGGTAGCGGACTCGCGGTCATAGGATCGCGGTTTCGATTCCCAGACCGGGTGTTGTGAGTGTTTATTGAGCGAAAACACCTAAAGCTCCACGAGACACCGGTAGGGGTCGGGTGGCGAACACTGCTGTACTCTTTCACCACAACTTTCTCTCACTCTTACTTCCTGTTTCTGTTGTGCCTGTAATTCAAAGGGTCAGCCTTGTTACACTGTGTCACGCTGAATTTCCCCGAGAACTACGTTAAGAATACACGTGTCTGTGGAGTACTCAGCCACTTGCACGTTAATTTCACGAGCAGGCTGTTCCGTTGATCGCATCAACTAGAACCCTCGACGTCGTAAGCGACGGAGTGCCAACAACAACATCCTTTGATTTTTAGAACTGATAGGTAAAGCAGTACAATGTTGTCTTCCACCACATCAAAAAAGGATTTTGCTTGTATATTTATTCGTTGTAACGACCTCCCTTGTCAACTTATTTCAAAATACCGCGATACACTTAAATGTCTTTTTTCGCGTGTTTCTATTTACATTTGACGGATATTTGTCTTCATCTTGTTAATACAACGTTTCGGCTGATATACCTGCCAGTCTTCATCAGTTGTCTTGGGGAAATTTCGAACCTGTTGTCATTCTTAAGGTATTTTTTGATGTTATTATTCAGATTATTGGCTGGAATCGAACTCGGAATTTTGGGGTTAGTAGCCCGCGGTCTTAACTAATACGCTATATGCCCGCGAGCAATTATGGAGTGAATTCTAGGGCTTATAAATCTAATATTCTTCTATCCTTCCTTGATACCGGTTCCCATATGCTGATCCTACTTGCACTCGTTCTGCTTAAGAGGTTGTTGTGTCCTAGAATATGTGCTGCTTCTTTTAGTTTTCGTATTTTCAAGTGGTGTTCTCTGTCTATTATTTTAACTTCATCCCATAGGGGAGGTGGTCTCCATTTTTCCATACATGGTTAGCTATACCCGATTTATAAATATCTCCCCGTGTCACAGATTTGCGATGTTCCTCTACCCTTATTTTGAGGGGCGGCATGTTTCGCCTTTGTATAACCTGCCACAGTTGCATGGGATGGATTACATATTCTCTTGGTCATATTCTCTTCTATTGGTGGTTTTACTCGAAGGAGATATTTGCAAAATTTTGTATTACTTTTGAATACTGTCCTGATGTCATATGGGCCGCATATCTTTTGTATCTTTCTATTAAGCAAGAACTACCCCAAAAGCATACTCTCCACTCCAACTATGAAGATAAGAGAGTATGAAACCGATAAACTTTCTACAGTCATTCTACCTTATGTGAAAGGCCTCTCCGAAAATACGAAAACTAAAAGAAACAGCACATATGCTAGGATACAACAACATCCTGAGCAGACCGAGTGCAGATCAGATATGAACAGCATATAGGAACCGTTATTAAGGTAGGATTGGAGAATATTAGATTTATAAGCACTAAAATTCACTCCATTATTGCTCACGGGCATATGGCGTAGTGATTAAGAGCCTGGGCTACTAACCCCAAGATAGTATGTTCGGTTCCAGGCAGGCAGTGACCTGAATAATAATAATAATAATAATAATAACGGCGAAAAATTCCCCAAGACACCTGATGAAGGCTGGATGGTATATCATCCGAAACGCTGTGTTCACAACAAACAAGATGAGGGTAAATATCCGTCAAATGTAAATAATATACATAATTCCACATCTCTTAAATATAGAACTGCATTATCTATTGTTCTTTTCCCGTTGTTTCTTTTCTTGTTTGTTGACTCTTAGGTGAAATTAAGTATGATTTTATGTTGAATTTTCTAGTAGACTCCTACACGTGCACGCTTACACACTCACAAACTCATAAGCGCGCGCACACACAGACACGCACGCACGCACACACACACACACACACATATACACACACACACATGTACTACTATCCGTTTGTACCGCTGGCCATTGTCTTCCAGGCCATACTGTACCTCGATTTTTTTTTACTGCAACCACCACAAGATTGGTGTACCTGGAACGACTCCAGCTATTCAGCAGCTAGATCATTAGAGCTTTGATCACAAATACATGTTATCTCACCTCTACAGAAAGCTCATAATACTGCCATCCACATGCCTCACACATATCCTTAAAGCATTCCGAGTAGAAGCCCATTCCTTCATGATTGAATATGCAATGCTTTTCAACGACACTGTTCAATTGTCAGAAATGATTTTTGGTAAGTCAGACGGTCCCATAATGTCAGAGAGTTGATATTTTAGAGTAACAATTAGTTAATATAAATATTTTTTTTCAAATATACCTGCAGCTTTAACTTAACTAGAATTGTTCAGAAATCTGGGTTACTGCTCTACTTTGTTTACGCTCCTTTGTTGTCTTTTGTTACATTCTTGCGGAAAATAGAGGCAATCTTGGATGTCATTATAATCACACTCTGTTGCGTTGCCTCTTTTTGTGCATAGGTAAATAAGATTGTAACTTGGCAATACCTTCAAGCGTACATGTCTTTAGAATGTGTTCCAACAATGCATAACCTCGCTAGGTGAGATAATTAGCGTGTTCCTCCAATCTCATTGTCTAATACTGGTAAAGATGAAAGCACATGGCACATGTAACTAAAGAAAAAATTTATCAGCAGCCATTAATGTATTATTGAATAAAAATCAAAAATATTGAATCTCGCTTCAAATACATAGACTTAAAACTGAATTCTATTTACTCGTTTTATTTTGTACATGATCTATGAGAGTGATACGTGATAATGTGTGATAACCAAATGTGGGAACATATCTAAAGTGATATATATTTACATATTATTCGGTGATTTATATTTGCACTTCACAGATTTATATGTTCACATCTGAGAATTATATTATTTAGACATTATTCAACATATGCAATTTACAGAAAATTAGTATGCAACCACGTAACATATTTAATACACGTTGTTCAATGGGAGAGCTTATTTCTAAAAGTACTCAAATCGTGTGAAAATCAATATGATTTAAGCACTTTTAGCAGTATAATCTTCAATTTATCATTCGATTGCTTTAGTTTGCTGTAGAGTATAAAGCGATGTAAAAGAAAATGAAATCATCAGCTTATTATGATATAGAATAGTTTGCAGTTATTCTTAGCAAGCACACAACCAAGTCTGGTTTCGCGGGACGTATAAAGACAATAAGAATCACCAAGAATGATAGATATTTCTAACGTTTAAGAAAATGGATACAGACATACTCTTAAATGTCTTCCGTTAGAATCAGACAATTTACAGGAACACGATTAAAATTTGTAAAAATTCAGGTTATTTTGTCGGGCGATCGACCTATTGCGAAACTTTTCCAAGTCACCACTGTTATTTATATTCACATTCATATAAATACATATACATACACATGCATGTACACACACACAGACACACACACACACACACACACACACACACGCACACATCCATACACACACAAACTCGCAAACATACGTAATACATATGCGACCATGCAAATATACATGTATGCATTTATTCAGATATATATGTTGTGTGTGTATGTGTGTGTGTTCGTGTGTGTACGGGCGTGCGTCTGTGTGTATTTATATACTTATAAATATGTATATATAAGCATGTATGCATGTGTGTGCGTGTGTGTGTGTATATATACATACACACACATATACATACGTATATATATATAAATATATATATATATATATATATATATATATATATATATATATATATATATATATATATATATATATATATATATATATATATATATATCTACCATCAGCTGATTTATAACACACTTATCTGAAATCGATGTGAACTGGTCTTTTCTCCTACAACGATCGATACCTTATTAATATTTTAAAATATTACTTTTATTCGCAGTTATTATTTTGTTAGTTTAAACGCAGGCCAGCACCATATCGAGCAGGCCAACTATTAAAACCATTCCAAGTATGATGAATCCGAATTTTGCGGATTTTAGAGCAACTAACTACCTGAGTAAACATCGCATAATTGAGTGATTACAGTTATATAAATGGTATGGAAAATTATCATATGTTTATTTTCCTAGAAGAGAGGATGCCCACCGATCACTATATATGTTCAATGAAATGAGAGTAACAGCTGATCTGCAGCCAAATTTATAGATGCAGGCTGAACTAAGGATAAATAATCTCTTCTATTAAAATTTATAGCTTGTAACAAGTAAACCATCTCGAAAAATTAAAGAAAGGAATCCTCGACCTGATGATTAGAATCGCGGTGATGGAATGTTGTTGTTGTTGATGATGATGATGATGATGATGATGATGATGATGATGATGATGACGATGATGCTGATGGTGATGATGATGTTGGTGATGATATGAACAACATGTTGGTAATATGTCAGAGAATGATTAAAACCTATAGGAAGATAATCACTTGAAGGATCAAATTATATCGATCCCGCTACTGGCACACGGCCTGAAATTTGGCGGAGGAGGATAATCGATCATATCGACACCATTACTTGACTGGTACTTAAATTATCGACCTCGAAACGATGAAAGGCAAAGTCGACCTGGGTGGAATTTGAACTCAGAACGTAAAGACGGATGAAATGCCGCTTAGCATTTTGCTTGGCGTGCTAACAATTCTGCCAGCTGAAGGATGAAATTATAAAGAACAAAATTATAACACCAATCGCTGGAAGGATTACAGCCATTAAAGCATGAAGGTCCGTCAGGGAAATGGGTGAATATTATATCTCCGTACCGAGCGTGGTTATACCTGGAGACTGTAACAAGATGAGGTTGTTATGTTACGATAAAGCCTTAATTCACTGTCGAGATGACAAGATAAAATGTACTTGAAATTTGTAGTAATTTGAATAGCTGTATTTGACAGAATTACCACAGCTGGACACATAACAGTCAATATCTACAAACCAAATACACAAAAAGAGTGTTAATGTCGGAAAAACTGATAAGGTCTACATTTCGTTAAATGCTACATAAGAGAGCATTCTGAAACATGAGTGTAATTCTTGTGAGTGAGTCCAATGACCATTTAGGACGAGAAAGAAATAGATAGTCGGTTACTATGCACCAGTTTTTAACGAGAAGTTTCAAAGATATTCAATTAAACTTCTTGGAATCCTCTGAAATTTATGATCTCTTCGAAACAAATACGTGTTTTGATTATATATTGATACACAAGAAAACCTGCACATTTCCCAATAATAACTCCGAAAATGAGATGGATCTCAATCTTATTTTTAGAGGCGATGAATAAAAAACTGATCGAGACACGTGTGTGTTCAAAGGAGTAGACATTGGTTCTGATCATTGCATGGGGAAGATGGTTATCAACATAAAACTAAAGAAATTTGTTTTAGAATCTAAAAAATTCTATGGCTTTTGATATTGGCAATCTTAATGAAAGTGGCATCAGAGAATCGTATCAGCTAGACCGCAAGAGCCGATATGCTGCATTAAATGCAGAAAGTTATAAAGATCAATACTGAAGAAAAGTCAAAGACTTTGCAACTGAAATCCGAAAATAGAATAGGAAGAAAGAAAGGAAAACGTAGAGAACAATGGATATTATCAGTAATATGAGTGTGTTTTAGATATGTGACGGTAACAGAAAGTTAAGAGAAATACCATAAATACATTAAACGGAAGCATAAAGCAGAGAGCAGAAAAGTGGAGAAACGTTGCTGAGAAAAAGCTGGAAGTTCGATGGAAGGGAAGGAAAAATCAGTAGAATTTGCCTCCACAAGAAGAGATCCAACAACCTTGAGAAGAGGACGCAAACAACTGATCTACAGCGCAACCATAACCAGGATGTTATCAATAGAAGGTCATAAGTGTTTCTAAGATTTGAAAAGAACGAAAACAAAAGAGGGATGAAGCATTGCTCAATATGACTACAGCCTCTAGTAAAGGAGATAATAGGATAAACGCTAAGGAAATCGCTGTAGAGGAAATTCCAAAAGATTTGAAATTCGAGGAAACTAAAGATGTTGCCGACATAGATGTTATCACAGGTGAACTTACTTTTTTTTTCTGTATTTCTTTAACTTACAATTTATAAACATTTTTTTACAGGAAAGAAAGATAATAACATCAAAATTATGCAAGATCAAATTCTAGATACGGGGACATACACACGCCAACATCGGTTGTTAAGCAAAGGTGGTGGGGGACAAACACCGACTCTCAAGTACGTACATACACACAATACACACACACACACATACACACACAGATATATATATATATATATATATATATATATATATATATATATATATATATATATATATATATATATACACGACAGGCTTCTTTCAGTTTCTGTCTATAAAATCCACTCACAAGGCTTTGGTCGGCCGGAGGTCATACTAGAGGACACTCACTCAAGGAACCACGACGCAGTGACAGTGAACCCGGAACCATGTGTTTGGGAAGCAAGCTTCTTATCACACAGCCATACCTACGCCTACGCCTATATATATATATATATATATATATATATGTATGTATGTATTTGTATGTGTGTGTATCTATACACACATGCATGCACACATGCACACATACACACGCACATGCACACACATATATTCGAAACTGAAAATATACCTTCGGCGATATACGAAATTTGAATTCGTAGAATTCAATAAAGTTACTGAACTGCTGATAATAGTCTATGTAATTTAAGATCTTCCTGAAACCAGGACGCTTTTAAAAATAACTGTGTTTGGCCATCACTTCTAATGTAGGGGAAAATTACTAAGAGACAGTAGACGTAAAAGACCGATAGATATCCCTTAATGATTCCTATATATCTACAAATAGTATCAGTTCTGGTGTATTCTTTCTTATTATTTGCATAGTACCAGTAACAAATAAATCGCAGCAGGTTTTATACAATGGAAGAGAAAATAAGATTGATGCTTGTGTAATTGCTAGAACATTGGAACGTAATGAGATGTTCTGTCTCCATGGATGAACTGTATTCACTTCGATTCGTATTCTTAAATCTATGTAAATGATGAGAATGCCCCTGACATGGGAATAATGTTTGCTGGTATTAATAGATGAAGGTTCATTGTAGTTGACAATCAAGCTTCATTTCATTAATTAAAATAAAATTTACTTTCTTCTAAATGTTCTTCATTTTCATTGTTAATACATGTTATAAATGGTAATACAGTATACTATTGTATTTTAAAACGAGTCGTTTTTATAATATTACGAAGCACATGACCTTACGCCATTATTCAAGTAAATGTATTACGAACGCTAATGAAAGGTGGTAAGTTCCAAACGATTAACTGACCATCTATATTTGTAGCCTTATTGCTTATTGCAATAGATAATTGCTTTCTGAAATAATGGCATTAGCATAAAGGCATGCTTTAAGGAATTTAAAATGTTACATCTTATTATCCAACACATGATTTAGTCAATAGAACTCAGCTCATAATGGGATGGTCTAAGTAAAAACCAGTTTCAGAGGATAAACCCCAGAAGATTTGGATAAGTCTGCATCTAGAGCAAATCATTGTGAACTGTTGCTCTTAAATACATATAAACTCAGCAAGCTTCATTATATACAGGTAACTTAGCAAGCTTCATTATATATTCAATATCACGGAAGCTTACAACAGCGAAATCCATGATCATTTATTATCAACTTAAATGTTTATGTCTTTGCCAGTATTCTCTAAGCTCACGTCAGATCTATCTTTAATATAATATTGACCCTTTATATTTAACTCAGTGTTTAAAAGCTTTCAAAAATCATTTTTGTTAAGAAATACGCATTCGTGTTAACCCTAAATCAGTTAGCAAGAAACTATGGGAACAAGGCATTTAAAAGTGATTAGTACGTATTCAGAACGAAAAGTATTAGAGAAAACTAAAATCTGTGCAAGAATAATTCAGAACTTTCGTGGATCACAGTTTCTAAACATGAAATATAGGCTTCATACATAAAACAATGACACCACTAATGCCACAAAGAAGTCAATCCTAGATACAGTGGAATAGCGTAGTCAGACATATAGTGGGTCGTTGTGGCTTAGATTTGAGAGCTGACGAATTTACAAAAAGATTATGGAGAATTTAATTTCGTAGCAATTTCACTCAAACTCTTGAAGAAACATCAAAGGTTACGACAATATAAGCTACATTTGATGCAGATAAACTAATCTCTGGGTAGATTATAATGAGACTGCAAGTGACATACACAGCAAGTACAAAGAATAATATTCACTCAACAACAGTAAGTATCTGTAGTCAAAAATAGAGTGAATCACATGATCTGCTAGCCATTGCTGTCATATACAAATTCATGAGTAATACATATTCGGTTTAAATCATCGTTATTTATAGCAATCAAATAAAAGTTAATATAGGATCAACCCGAAATTATTCATTTTTGTATATTTACAGTAGATCAGTTATATGTAAAAAAATAAACTCATTATAGTCCTTCTTAACACAGTATACGTAAAAATGCATCGGAGTCTTTAGCCATCTGTCAAGTCATACAAGGAAGTCAGACAAATAATACTTTCCTTAAGATGTGCGCTGTGCCCAATAAGGCTGCTTTTTGCAAGACATCAATCTTGCATGGGATTTCTAGTTGCCTTAAGAAGTCTTGAAGTTTCATCGGGATTCAGCCGAACGCTCTGGTCACCACTTGTATCACTTTTACCCTCTCGCATTCCATACAATCTTGCCATTTCCACTTTCAATTCGAAGTACTCGATGATTTTTTCAACCTCTGTACTCACAACATTCATGTCATTTGGTATGGCTACATCAATGATCTGACAATATTTGTTTCTCATATTCAATATGAAAATATCTGGCCGACGGTGTTCAATTACACGATCCGTCTGAAAATCATAGTCCAAGAGTATCATTACTTTTCCATCCTCTTGCATAACTTGGTACATCCTCATACCAGCTCTCTGTTACTTCATACTGGTATTTACGTCATAAGAGGCCAATGAAAATACACACACTTTATCGTGGCGGCGTTTGTTTGTATTAATTTTGTGCAAGGCTCTCACATCCATGTTTTCCATACTCTTTCCACAGAGTCTGCATTTCTGCGTGTCAAAAGTTTTATAGATGTTATACTTCACTGAGTTGTTAGCGAGAGCCTGGTCTTGTGCAGCAATGATCAGGCTTTCGGCGGTACGCTTGAAATCACCTCGCTCAAGCCACGCCCGCGATGCTGTATTACCCTTAAGCGTCTTGTGTATTCTTTTAAAATTGTCTATGCATTCTCATTTCAAGAAGGTTTTCTTTTCTCTTCTCCTCAGCTCTTTGGTTAAGCTCTTCCTTGCCCATCATTTCATCTGCATTTACATCCATATCCTTCGCGGCATATTGCAGCTGGTCTTCATCACTATTTATCAAATACTCCGTAAGCTTTCTCCTTTCATTCCTTATACAACAATCTATAGTAATTAGTTCTCTGCCACCATTTTTCTTTCCATATACAGACTGTTTATGTTTGCTTTAGGGTATGACGCCCCATGCAGCGTCATCAACTATCTCGTCCTACTATCCAGTGTTCATATTTCCTTCTTAATCCATTTGATGAGAGACGCACTATAGTTGACCACTGCAACTGTCTAGATACTCATTGCGGTAATCGAATTTTTGGCATTCAGGTTGGATTTCCCTATTTGCGACATTTGGACTATAAGCTATTTCATTTTATCGATCCACATGTCACCACATCGAAACATTTCTCCAGGAATATCATCCTCGCATGGAGCTTCTCAATATGCCAATTCTTTTTTATCCACTTTCACTTCATCCAAGCATTGATCCAACGCAAGAGTCAATTTCCGGTGTTTGGGAGATATTATTGATTGGCTTCATGTCAAAATCTGTGGCTCTATTGGGTACATCTTTAAAATGTTCTGACCAACATTTCAATTGGTCACTATGGTCTGTGAGAAGATACCCTTCTGTAGAAAGAACAGGAGAGCACCCTTGTTTACGTAGATCAAATATCACCTTGAAATTCTGAAAAACGCATTTCACGTTTCATTTCATTTTTGCCTGCTGAGTCTTGCAAAACATTAGCGTTTTGTTCTCACCACTCATGCTTTTTCGGAATTTAGATCCAACAGAGTATTTGGCAGACTTGTAAAGCTTTTTCTTTCTAGCTGTGTTCTTATTTGCTATCAGTTCTTTGTGAAATCTCTATATTTCTTGAGACTGTTCATTTATAGCCTCTTCCTTTCCATTAAACCAATCTTGGTTTTTACATCATGAAAACGAAAGAATTTATCTGGACGACTCATATGTGGTAACACTAATCTAACCCCATTTTCCTTCTACATTTTTGGTGATTCTAATATGTGAATGTTCATCAAGTGTTCTTGTTATCTATGTTGAGGTTTGAGATATCAAGTCTCCTTATATCTTTTATGATATTTTATGGCCGGCTTTAGTCTCCTTTTTATCTTATTACAAGCCATAGTATGGTCAGACCAGCATAAACTCTAGCTGGCCTTTAGAAAATCACATAGTAAATCAAGTGACCACGATAATAAATAATTATTTTGTTTTTATTGGACAGTTGCAAAAGTGTATTAGTGACAGAAAGTCTAAACTCACAGCACAAAGATCGTAGTCCATTTAAGTTCATTTTGCGAAGACCATGTTTACCAAGAATATTTGACCACTTAATTTGACCAGACACGCGCATTAATATCTCCCAAGAGAAAAAATTTATCTTTATTGAGAACTCGGTTAAGTAATATTCGTAAAACTGAATAAAATTTATCTCCTGCTGCATCTTTATAACCAACTAATGTAGCATATTCCTATAGGTAAATTGGAATTCGCAACAACAGATGATGGTAATTAATTTCATTTGGTAAAGTTTCTAGTTTACGTACTATATCATTACTAATAGCGTAGCCCACACCAAATGATCTTTACTCTGCCCCAAATTTACCGATCCAGAAGAAAGCGCACCCTCCAAATACTTCATTCAACCGAGGATAATTTGATAGCCTTGCCTTCAAAAGCGCGGCATTGCTAACATGTTTACTTCTTAGAAATCGAGTTGCACGTGCTGTTTCGCGCTCAAGATGCTTCTTGTGGTCCAGAAGAGTGCATTCGTTCCCTATCTGTTACTATATCCCACTTCTTGTGCTTTATAATATTATGTTTCGACTGCATTGTTGAAAGTCCTATCATTCGCAGTATAATTCTCTAGTCCATTCCGTACACATGGAAAAGAAGTGCCACCCTAAATAGGCTGTTTTGTAATTGCAAAGACGACAAGGATTCTATCACAAGGGTTTCACAGAACGGCCATCTAATTCTTACCACCATAGGAGCGAAACTCAAGCTTGGGACATCTAGTAACATTCTCCAACTGTTCCCGCCGCTCTCTCTTCATCGCCGTAGAATTTGATTTGTCCTTATGTTGTTTGGGAAAAGACCTGCACTATGAGTGTGTTTAAAGCAGAGAAAACCCAGTCTCTTCACTCAGAGAGAACATCATGCGCTGGAGCTACTTGCGACATACAGCCTAGTAGTGATTGACGGGCTTGATCAACCAATGGGTAGTGATTTGATTGCTCAACACCCACATAAACACATATAAACATACATATACATATACGAAGGATATAAAAATATATATAAATATATAAAATATAAAATAATAATAAAAACAATATAAGCATATATAAACATGTATATGTATGTATGTATGTATGTATGTATATACGTATGTATCTATCTATCTATCTATCTATCTATCTATCTATCTATCTATCTATCTATCTATCTCTCTCTCTATACATATATGCTGCAAAGATATCATTAACCAACAGACTATGTACTTGAGAATAGAAGATAATTTCAAATGCCATCTATTAATATAGTTTGCAGCTATATTTAGGGCAAATAGATTCCAATTTGTGTTATTGTAGTGCACAGGTATATAGACACATTAAGATTAATGCATTTAGCACAACATGCCTTATTTTTTCTATGATGCCTAAGCACACACACACACACACACACACACACAAACACACACACACACACACGAACACACACACACACACGCACCCCCCCACACATATATATATATATATATATATATACATGCATACTTCCACACAGATATATGTGTGTATGTACGTGTGTGTGTGCATTATGCATTTGTGGAAGAAAGCATTTATGTATTCATGTGCGAACAGTGTAGGAAGGAGACTTTAAATCATGCCTTAGAGTAAGTTTTAATTTCATTAGTGTAATAACTTTGTATTTGTAAATAGAAAACACATCGATGATGTGAATATATTAAATATACAAATATATATATATATATATATATATATATATATATATATATATATATATATATATATATATATATATATATATATGTATACATATATTTGTGAGTGTACGATAGTGTGTGTGTCCGTGTCTGCGTGCATGTGTGTTTCTTAGTGGGTGCGCATTACAATACTTTCTTGTAAGTTAAACATTGACTCGAAGACATTGTATGTTCGACATAGACAGTTATCTTGAATTAATGCATAGCTAATTACGTCTATATAGAGAGAAGAAGGCATATATCGAAATAAACTCAGCCAATTATCTCGTAGATAATTTGAACAACTTAAATCCTATCTTATACGATTCGTTTTTTTGCTTTACATTTCTTTGCGCGATAGCAATGGTGTAATGTTATTATGAGAATTTGCTGTTAGATGGGTGAATATCGTATCGAACATATAAACGGTCTAGGAACATTAAAAAATATATACCATAGGTACAAGCACTCTACAATCAAAATTTTTAAACTGGCCCATTCCAAATAGTGCCATTGAAAATTCCAGTGTAATTTCAGGTATTACGTTGGATATTTCCCTAAGGTCTATTAAAATTTATTCTTTATCATGTTGTTGGCACTCCGTCGCTTACGACGTTGAGGGTTCCAGTTGATCCGATCAACGGAACAAACTTGCTCGTGAAATTAACGTGCAAGTGGCTGAGCACTCCACAGACACGTGTACCATTAATGTAGTTCTTGGGGATATTCAGCGTGACACAGTGTGACAAGGCTGACCCTTTGAATTACATGCACAACAGAAACAGGAAGTAAGAGTGAGAGAAAGTCGTGGTGAAAGAGTACAGCAGGGTTCACCACCATCTCCTGTCGGAGTCTCATGGGGCTTTATGTGTTTTCGCTCAATAAACACTTACAACGCCCGGTCTGGGAATCGAAACGGCGATCCTATGACCGCGAGATCGCTGCCCCAACCACTGGACCATTGCGCCTACGCTATTCTTTAACATATGTAAAGAGGAATCCGTTTGCTTGATGATGCAGCTGATCTGATTTGTTACATATTCTTGTTGGTTGAATGTGCACATCAAATTTCCGCCATCTCATAATAAAAAACATTCAGCCATCCTATTTTACCGATGATAGTTCTTTTGCTTCGAATTTTTAGAGTTTGAACATCTATGGATGAGTGTATTTTTTGTCTGCTAATGGCATAAATAGCATCAGCTTTGGGAAGTATTTCATATCGACATATTGCATGTATTCGATTTTACATATGTTTTTCTGAGTTCAAATGCTGCCGATGTCGACTTTCACTTTCATCTTTTAGGTTCGATAAAATAAGTACCAGTTGGGCACTATGGTCAATCAAATTGACTGGCCTCTCCTCCGAAATTGCTGGCCCTGTGCTAAAATAAGAAACTAAGATGTAGAGCGCCCCATTGTCAGGGTTTGCCTCCACTATTTTGTCTGTATTCTATATTCCTCCACATTTTTTCCTCTCCCCCCCTCTATCTATCTCCATGCAGTCACGCATTTACACACACATATATAAGCACATGTGCATACCTATGCATACTTATAGACACATAAATGTATATATACATATACACATATATATATATAAATATATACATATACACTCTGCCACAGATGTATATACATACACATATGTATATGTGCAAGTCTTTTAAGCATCGTTTATTTAATGCATTAAATGCATTTATATAATGCATCCCGACCTTCGTTAACAGTAAGTTTATATATATATATATATATACACACACACACACACACACACACGCACATATATATATATATATATATATATATATACATATATATATATATATATATACACACACACACACACACACACACACACACACACACACACACATATATATATATATATATATATATATATATATATATATATATATATATATATATATATATATATATAAACACCTAGCATCATAAGTTTGAAATATCTATAAAACAGTCTAAAGCTTATCTATTTTTATGTTTTTTTTACTTATTATTAGTGTTGCTTAATATGTTTTGCTAAAATTGCTGTTTCATTTTAGATATCACCAGAAAAAGGTAATTAACATTCATTAAAATGACAGATCTAACGGATTTTAAAGAGGTGAAATTGCTGATGCTCGTATGACAGGCGCTAGCGTAATGAAAACAGCTGAAATGTTTGGTGTATCAAGAAGTACGGTCTCTAAAGTAATGACAGCCTTTGAGAGAGAGGAAAAACCTCCTCGTCGAAACAAAACTCCGGAAGAAAACCAAAACTTTCAGATAGGGACCATCAGACTCTTACGCGAATTGTTAGAAAGGTTCACAAAAGAACAGATCCCAAAATTACTGCAGAGCTTAATGACCACATCGAGAAACCAGTTTCCACAAAACCTGTTCGCTGGGAGCTGACAAAGCTGGTTTTCACGGGAGAGTGCAATCAGAAAACCACTACTTTCAAAAGCAAACATTCCAAAACTTTTAGAGTGGAGTAAAAACCTACAGCATTAGTTCATAGAGCAGTGGAAGATTGGTATTTCTCGGACGAGTCAGCCTTTACCTAATTTCCAACTGCCGGTCGAGTATACGTGTGGAGACAGCCAAAATAAGCATTTGACCCAGACTGTCTTCTTCCAACTGTTAAACACGGAGGAGGTTCTTTGATGATCTTGATGGGGGCTATATCTTGGAAATCTGCCGGCCCAAAGTTTTCCCTTCATGGCAGAATTAATAGTCAAGACTATTTAAGCATTTTATCTGATCAAATTCATCCTACGGTTGCGGAACTCTTTCTTGAGTGAAACACAATCTTTCTGGGTGATAATGCACCAATTCACACAGCTAAAATTATTACTGAATGGCACGAGGAGCATTCTAGTGAAGTTGAACATCTTATCTGGCCACCACAGTCCCCAGAACTCAAAATTATTGAACATTCATGGTGCATTTTAGAAAAACAATAAGAAGTCGATATCATCCACCATCATCACTACAAGAACTGGAGACGGATTTAGCTGAAGAATGGAAAAAAAATTCTTTTGGGAACAATTGGAACTTTGTACGAATCCATACCTCCTAGAATTCAAGCTGTAATTACTGCCAAATGCGGTCCTACCTGATATTGAATTTCTTTGAAATTTTAGTGTTTCCACTATTTGTCCAAAACCTGTATATTGCGAATCTATCCTCTATCTTTCTTTCTTTCTCCTCCTCGTTTCTATTACTAGCGTTCCCATTTTCCTTTCTTTCTCTTTCTCTCGTCCTCTCACTTTTAATTATAGACTTTCTCTCTTCCTTCCTTCCTTCCTTCCTTCCTTCCTTCCTTCCTTCCTTCCTTCCTTCTTTCCTTCCTTCCTTCCTTCCCTGCTCTCTCTGCCGCTGTCTCTCTGTCTGTCTGTCTGTCTGTCCGTCTCTCTCTCACTCTCTCTCTCTCTCTCTCTCACTCTTATCCTCCTTCCCCTCTATCTACTGGTCACACTTGACTCGTGACTAAGTTTTTCTATTTCTCTGCCTTTTTCGCAACGGACGCTTAGCTAGACGATCGATATCTATCCCCTCTCTTGCCATTTGTATTTCTATATCCATAAGGCTTTCTTCTATGCGTTACCCATCATTCACGTCTTTTTGACCGAAAGGTCATATTTATTCCATCTTCATCAATCGTCTTAAATTACTTTTGTTTACTTTCGTACGTCCACTCTGTATCGTTCTGTTCGATCGAAACCCGAAGTCTCCGCAAAGTTTGCGGGTTCCACCGATATGCAAAGTTCTAAGTATTATCATTAAAGACATGAAAATGAGTATTGCTATTCGGTTGATAAGTGATGAAGAATTAGGTCCTTCTACGTCTGCCCTACCTGTACGTTTTTTTTTTTAGCTATTGTTGCGCATTTAATGTATTTTTCATATAAGCTTACATACACATGTATACACACTTTCTGGAGTGCATGTGTGTGTGTTTACTGATCCAAACTAAATTTTCTCAACTGAAAAGAACATACTTTGCTGTGAAAGAGTTACAAGATCAAAACATGTATGTTGCTTTCACCGGTCAGTTTTAACAACATTATCTAATTCGATCTGCACGATAGCTGTATGCCCAGCATTTTTCATTATTCAATTTCTTTGGCGTTATATTAATTCCTGCTTGTTTTTAAGTCTTAATCATATCTAAAAGAAGTTTTCTTTTACGAATTGCAGAGATAAATTCAGTTAATCGATTGCTTTCGCGCGTCACAATGTTAAATATGTTACAGCTTACCAATTTCAAATGGTTGCCGCTGTACTGTCACTTTGAAGAAAATATTATTTATTTGGTTGTCTTGCTCTCGTTCAAAAATATCTTCGCTGACTGTAATCTGATCTAACATATTAAATGACTCACGCGGTATTAAAATAAATTTGCATTAATGAATTTGTTTTATTTCTATAAAACAAATTACGAATTGAACAAGATTCAAGCATTAACTCTTATACGCTGTTATGTTTCAGAACAAGAGATGGCGTACGCAAATATTAATCATGATTTAAGGGAAATGTGGTGGTTTTCAGAAATTTCTTCGCTATAGATTCTGTAAAGTCTCAAAGGTGTTCTAAATCTTGCATTACATGGAAAATGTGGAACAGTGGCGACGAAAAGATGAGATCACTAACTATACTGGTTGCGAATATAACTTGTTATAGTTAGAGCCATTGTGGCTGTTTTAAACATAGTCAAGCAATGACTTGGAGGTAGGCGTGGTTTCTCTGTCCCCTACGCCTGGTAACGCATTTGGAAACGTTGGTATAGTGATGTTATAATATGGCTAAAAACTTTTAATGCAATTGGATATATTTCCTTTACATAAGTCACTTCAACGAGAAATGCATCCTCTGGAAAACATTTCATTTAGCTGAGACAAAGATTATGATAAATAAGTAATGTTATGTGGCTTTTACTAGTGATCGTCTATAAAGAAGAAATCAGGAAATTTTACAGATGTACTTTCAGAATACAAATAAATTTATGTCCTGAAAACATTCAAACAAAGCAAGCAAACACAAAAAGATAGTGTAAAGTTCTGACGATGTAATTAAAACAATTCTGTTCCGATGTCAGAAATGACACTAAACGCATACAGAAGCGACATTAATTCCGGAACTCATAAATATTATAATACTTATTATACATAGTCATCCTGATCTTAATAAACCTCCTTAATGTTTGTCATCTATCTTTAAAGATCCTCCTAACCCGTAAACCTATTACAGTTTTAATCTTTACGATTAATATCTGCATTATCAATAGATGGAGTATGTTTCGATAGAGGTAAGCGATACAAACATTAATAAGTGTCATGCCCAGCATTTCCAATAATTTTTGTTATTTAAAATGTGCTTGTGAAACTAAAAATCATTACTATACAAAAGATATGGCACTATAACTGTTAGCTGTTAAAAATACACACTGTTAAAGGGAATGAAGACACAAAACTACTCTAGTCATAAAGTAGCTCAATAAAAAAAAGCATAACGCATAAAGACCTTCCCCAGTCATGAATGGCCATGCACTGAGAAAACTACCCTCCAAGGAACTAATCCGAGCAAAGCTGTTTATGGAAGACCAACATTTGCCCATGCATGGTATGCATGGTATGCATGGTATCACCGATTTTATTCAAGGGGAAGGCAAAAGCCGATACACATTGGTACCAGTGACGTCGCAACATTTCTACAGCTGAGTGAACTAGAGCAACGTGAAATAAAGTGTCTTCCTCAAAAACATCCCACACAGCCCGGTCTGGTTCGAGAATCGCACTCACTGCCTCATGATTGTGAGCCCGACAATCTAAACACTGAGCCATGCGTCTTCACGTAGCTCAATAATCAATCACAGTAAATTGCGAAGATAAGTAAACTGCATAGATAAAAACAAGTGTTGGTACAATATGTGCTATATTTCATATTTACTGATTCACCTATCATGTGGTTTAAAGCACTCTCTATATGAAAATAGTAAGTTTGTCTATAGACTTATTCCATTATTCCCATTTATAATTATTATGCCAGATCTTGTATTGATAAAAATGTTAGAGGGGCTAGAGATGGGATATCACATATATAATGGTAGTTTTGACTTTAAAAGTCCTTCCTAGCGTGAGGCATTTATGTATATCAATGCCCTTAACACATACACACACACACACACACACACACACACACACACACACACACACACACATACATATATATATATATATATATATATATATATATATATATATATATATATATATATATATATATATATATACATGCGTGTGTGTGTGTGTGTGTGTGAGCATCATGGTCATAAATTGTGGTTTCGATTCCTGGACCGGGCGACGCGTTCTGTTCTTGAGCAAAACACTTCCTCTCACATTGCTCCAGTCCACTCAGCTGGCAAACATGAGTCACGCTGCGATGGACAGACGTCCCGTCCAGCTGGGGAACACATACGCCATTGAAACCGGGTCCACGAGCCTGGCTAGGCTGTAAAAGGGGCGCATTTATATTATATATGTATATCTATCTATCTATCTATCTATCTATCTATATATATATATATATATATATATATATATATATATATATATATATATATATATATATACATATGGCTGCATATAACACACATATATTTATATAAATCATTGGCCGCAGACTAAACAGGTAAAATATTAACGAATATGAGAATAGTAATGTCATTATTTACATTATTTACATTTGAAGGATATTTGTCCTCATCTTGTTTATTAACACAACGTTTCGGCTTATATACTCGCCACCCTTCATCAGGTGTCTTCGAGAAATTTCAAACCTGTGTTCTCATTCCTAAGTTATTTTTTTTTCGATGTTATTATTATTATTATTATTATTATTCAGGTCACTGCCTGGAATCGAACTCGGAATCTTGGGGTTAGTAGCCTACGCTCTTTACCACTACGACATATGCACGTAAATAATGTACACAGTTCCTCATCTCTTAAATATAGAACAGTAATGTCATTGTTGGTTGGAATTGAGCTTTGGATTTACATAATTTCTGATTTTTCGCAAACTCATGGTGAAGTAATTTCTCTTATAGCTGTGTGTCATCACATCAGTTGGTTAACTGGGAATTATGTTAAAGCCTGTCGGAAGAGTGTTAATGTCCGTGCACTATAAACTTTAGAAGGACAGTTTAACACCTCAAAATGATCCTGTTTTGCTAGGATCTTGGCCCAGTTTTAACTTATTTGACTATTTCTTCCCGCATGTCTTAGAATGTCTATAAAATGCAATGTGACTAATCAATTATATATATAAAAAGTGTAAACTTTATTCCAGATTGCTTTGTGGTGAGCGGATCAATGAAAAAAATGGAGAGCAAGAGAGAGGAAGGAAGAGAGAGAGAAACAGAGAAAGGGAGAAGGAAAGAAAGAGAAAGAGAGAGAGAGAGAGGGGAGGAAAGAGAGGAAAATTATTCTGAATGTATATGTGTGTGTATTTGTATGTATCTATGCTATGTATGAATGTATCTATCTATATATCTATATATCTATATGTATATGTACATCCATCTATCTATCTATCTATCTATCTATCTATCTATATATATATATATATATCAGATAATATATCGTTACAGACAAATCGTCAAACGCCGATTTCCGCAGACATTGAAACACTTTTCGAACTGGACATACGAAACTGTGACGGTCATTAAATTCTGTAAAATTAAATCCAAAGAAAAGACAAAAAAATATACATTGTGTGAGCCTTACATGCATTTTAAACGCCGCCCAATGTAGGCGTGCGGACTGGAAACAACCTAAGGGCAGGGATACCCTGCTCGTCGATTAGTACCGTAAAAATTGGCTGACCGGACCAATGTAATGCACAAACAATATATAGTTTTTGACTAGCCGTTATTAACTGACCGTAACGGATTTCTGTCACCAGCTTGAAGGGTTTATATTCCACAGATTTTACATAAGTCGACAGATGACAGTTCAGCAATTTGTTGCTGATGAAGAACACAGATGATTTGCTTACTGATATTAAATATTTGTCTTTGTACAAACTCACTCACTCCATCAAATTAACATTGTTTGTGCAGTTGAACAAGCGTGCCATATGTCAGATGTGGAAATGATCGCAGCACAAAATGTAATAAAATTAGAACGAGGAATGTCAATGAATTATTCGTTGGCAGAGAGATCGAGAGTGAAGCCTAACTCGTTATTGTAAATAAGGCCCGTAACAAGTTCATAAGTGGATACATAGTAATAAGTATACTTATGCATACATACATTCATACATACATACAGATATAAATCTCCATATATTTCTATATATATTTATATATATTATTGTTAACATTTAATAGGTGGAGGCGCAATGGCCGAGTGGTTAAGGCAGCGGACTCGCCGTCATAGGATCGCGGTTTCGATTCCCAGACCGAGTGTTGTGAGTGTTTTTTGAGCGAAAACACCTAAAGCTCCACGAGGATCGTAGCGAACCTTGCTGTACTCTTTTACCACAAACTTTCTCTCACTCTTACTTCCTGTTTCTGTTGTGCCTGTAATTCAAAGGGTCGGCCGTGTCACGCTGAATATCCCTGAGAACTACGTTAAGGGTACACGTGTCTGTGGAGTGTTCAGCCACTTGCACGTTAATTTCACGAGCAGGGTGTTCCGGTCATCGGATCAACTGGAACCCTCGACGTCCTAAGCGACAGAGTGCCATTTAATAGGTATGTTTCAGCTGTGCGTAATATATAATAGGAAGAGTATCTTTGTGATACATCTGCAATTCGTTTTCACATATGAAACGCAACCTGTGCTATTCTACCGTCTATATCTTGTCGTATGATTGCGTGGTACCGAAATCAAACTAAACTTCTCTTGTTTGAGGCTCAGCAATGGTGTGGTTTAAGAGGACGCAAATGCTGTTCTGTTGTCCTAAATCCTACTCACAGTATCACTTGTCGACTGCTTAGTTAGACATGGTCTTCATCGAATACAACTGACTTCTCATTGCATCAGTAAGGATGTTTGCGACAATAAAATATAGATACACTGACGTAGTTTCAGGTGCATGGAATGTGTTGCGTATGGGAATGCAGCTGTGATTCTCTGGTCATCTCCATGGCTACGGTTCGTGTTTAAGTGACGTATGGTTGACGTTATTGTCTTCATTGATCATCGATAGACGAACTTGATAAATTCAGGCACCTTCTGTGATTTTCTTTGTTTCTTTCTCTATACTTTTATTTATTTATTTATTTGGCGGTTGCAGGAACATCGTGCGTACGTACATACACACACACATATGTAATATATATATATATATATATACACATACATACATTTATATATATACATACATACATACATACACACACACACACACACACACACACACACACACACACACACACATATATATATATATATATATATATATATATATATATATATATAGGAATGAATGATGTGTGTGTGTGTGTGTTTGTGTGTGTGTATATCTTTTCTATGTGAATTGTGTATTTCAAGCATAGAAGAATATAGCAATAAATGTATTCATTTGAAGTCCCAGTTGTCGCTTTTGTCTTTGTGTTTAATAAAGATGAAACAAATAAATTACGTACTTTTGTTATTTGTTGATATTTAAATTAGAATTTCTTTAACCTAAAACTTTATGGAAACTCTCTGTTTGCTACGTAATTTATAGGAAATTATGGTTTTGTTTACTTTCTTCTTTTTTTAACAGTAACATTTGTTATAAAGTCATTCAAACATGTAACCCGGCAATTAGCTATGACATCTGCATTGACGCCTTTTATATGATTAAGCGTGTTTACTGTCAAACTCACTAATGAAGGCCTTAGGAACAACTTTTTGGATGACATCGGTTCTTTATTCTATAATGTATCATTTCTGAAATATTTTGATAGAATGCAATATCTGAAAGAAAACGCAGACGCTAGACCAATTAGTTTCTATTTACTTGTAAGTGTTCTTTGACAAAGACATACTGGCGACCTTTATAGATTTACTCATGTTTAAATAGGAGATAAAACATTGTCTTACAACCGGAATAATTTCATATTTGATTTAATGCAAACTTTTCTATATCGGAAAATCTAGATCAGGTTTTATGTTATCCCATTGTAGACTACAATGATATAGTTTAATTCATTGAATTTTCTGTTTATCGATACTCTCATTCTGTTCTCTGAGAATGGGAACCGAATGACATCACATATATGCACTTACATGCTTACATTTAACTCAGTTAACTCACTCGACAATTTCGATATACGTATACGAAACTTGAGTATTTGTGCATATTAAATGATATTCAGAAAAAAAAAACATTTAAGAAATAGGATCTAAAATCTTTCGTCTTCTTCTTCTTCTTCTTCTTCTTCCTCTCCACTTCTTCCTGACCTCCTGCCCTCCTGCCCTCCTTCCCACTTCTTGCCATTCTCCTGCCCTTATTCTCCTCATCATCACCATCGTCGCCATCACCATCGTCATAATCCTCCTCCTCTCCTCCTCCTCTCCTCCTCCTACTCATCATCATCATCATCATCATCATCATCACCATCGTCGTCGTCGTCGTTATCAACGATATCGTCTTCATTATCGTCATTTTCATTGTCGTCATCGTCGTCATCATGATCATAATTATTTGATCGAAAAATGAACACTGGTGCTCAAAGCGTGTACACCCTGTATTAGATTAATTAGGTGAATGTAACTAATATGACACTTGTAGGAGAAAACAATCAGTGCAGAGATTTCTTGATTTAATGAATCTAGGAAGGAATAATGGAGTTATTATTGAGAATTTGTATAGGTGCGTCAGGGTAGGGATGACAAATCGAATAGAATGCTGTGGCAGGATCCACGTGGCACACAGCTTACTATTTCAAGTGCTTTTTGAGTATTCGAAAGAACTAATGTGAAGACAGCAGAACACCTGTATTATAACTGTTTCTAACTAAGTCACAAGGCCTACAGTTTTGAGGAGATCTAAGTCGGTCATACCTGCTATGTTGTAGCGGTTTGGGAGATATGAAAGGCAAAAGTGACATCCGTGGGACTTAATCTCAGATAGTATATTGCTAGCAAACATTGCGAAGTATTTGCAAAGTTTCAAATCCACTGGATGGTCTTTTATTTCAAGTGGTGTTAGCTGTTTGTGAGTAAGCTAGAAGGAATGTTACAGATAAAATCTAAGTGTAGTTTATGTTGGAAGTTTCTAAAATTGGTTACTGATAAAGGCTTCATCACGCTATGATCATGGTTTTATATTAGACGTCTCGTGTCTCGGTTGCAATTTTGGATATCTTACCTATGTCTAACAACCATTAAAATTCGTACAAGATTGGAAGTTATACGATATATAACATATCTGAAATTATTTTGTCTGTAGAATATTGTTTCTAAGATATATTTAATAATGTCAGTTTCTAGTTGAAAATAATTTCAATGACATTTATAATTAACAAACTGAGTTAGACGTATTGTGCAAGTTTGGCAGGGGTACATATAGATGTTGTTTGCGCATTAAACTTAGAGTCGCTTATAAAGAGTAAAAGAGGATCGTGTCTGTCATGATGTGTATTTGTAGCAATTGTTCTAGAGCCAATGATAAACGGATAATATACACGAATAATAATTTTACAAACGATAGATTCTTCATAATGTAATCTATACTATAACGTAGAAAGCTGCTTATTTAGGTATGTAACAATTATTAAACGTACTAAAAGAAAGTTATTATCTAAGGGTTGACCGTTTGGAAATATTGTTATAAATTCTTGTTCTAAGAAATTTCCTGTAATTTCGATTTCTCAAGTTTTAACACCAATTTCTAGCAAATTTAAATATTCATTGCGTCCAATTCATCCTAAATTTAAATATTTATTGCATTCACTGCGGAGGCTTCTATTTTTATTTGCAAAATCTCTCACTTTCTCTTTTAAGTTTTAATTCGCTATGAACTTATGCGTAGTGTAAAAGCATTATGTATTGAATGAAAATGTTAAAAAAATACCCGAATAATTTTTGAACACGGGATACCTGTGGAAAGAGCGTAGAAATTTGGTTAATTACTATTAGAAGACGGGGAGAAAAAATCTAAACGTTACCGACTTTTGCACCTTTTTCACTTTCCAAATACTTCAACACACTCGCGCACACATATAGATACACATACACGCAAATGAAAGGCGCGCGCATGCATGCGCGTGCGTGTGTGTGTGTATGTGTGTGTGTGCTGTTCACTGACAAAACTTCGTGCTGCATCACTTTTGTGAAGTTTTGTTAGTGAGGTTGCGGTTTCAAAGCGACGCAAATATTTTTACACAAATGAAGTTTTAATATTGAAGTGAAACTAACGGTATTTTTATGTTCTTGAATGGTTTACAAACATCTTCCATGCTGCAATAGTTTTGTTTTAGTACACGATCTCAAATCAAGTTACTTGCTATACAAGTACATCTCCGTAATTTTTAAAATTCACTGTGGATAAATGCCAGCAATTACCTTCTCAGGCTCTCCAACATTTTAATTTCTAAACAGAAAAAATTGTGGTCAGGGAGTTGGATTGCAAAAGATTCATAATATCTCAAATTTTCTTTTCCATAGTTAATTTCTTAGAATTAAACGACCGGTGTAAGTAAATTGTGATAATTAAAACACCAAAAATCCTGACGCCTCCTCATCTCTCTTCAAGTTAATAGTGTCTCTAAGATGTTTATGCAGTCATTATAGCATCATTAAATAATGATGAACCGAACGCCATACGCAAAAATTGTAGTTAATAGAAATTTTCTTGGAGAAAGAAGAAATAAATTATAGCAGCAAATGGTAGCACCTCTTCCAGTAAGGGTTGTTAATTTCAAAACATTAAGAATGATGCTCTCAAATTTAATTTAGCTGTTTAGGGCAAAGTCTGACCTTTGATTGTAGGCAACAGTCAAATATGGACACGTCTGAGTAATTAAAGAGCAAAGTACGGTAAAGATGCTAAAGAACAAGTGCCAATGGCATGAATAAATTTGGATAAATGCTAAGAAATGTCGAACAGAAGGCTAGTGGCAAAATATTTGGTTAATAGCAATTTTCCGACTAGTTAGGGAAAGGAAATTTAACGACGGTTGTTAGAGACATTTAAATTAAAGTAACACAATTGTTAGAAATTAGGAATTACCAATTCAATGAAATTCACTGGTACCATCGTAGATTACAAATAGGAAGTAAATAATTGAACACCATTTCTAAACATTGAAAATTTGCATAAAAACAGAACATGCACTTAATCCAGTTGTGAAACAATATGCCTTCTAATGTTTGAACGTTATAGAGTTCGACAATAAATCTTTGTCAAAGAAAACATAAAATTAAATAGAAGGTAATTAGTGTGACGTCGATATATACTCATAAATATTACTTTGTATCTAAGTATTTCATAAATGATAAATTACAGAGAATAGAACGAGTGTACAAAGAACTCTTTCCGTGGCATTCATACGTTAGTTTCAAAGTAAACATACTTAATCATGTAAAAGTTATCAATGCAGACGTTTCAGCTAGTTCTTTCGGTCTATCACGCATAATCAGCCTAATATAGTTCACTTGACAAACGGAAAAGATGTTTGCATTTAGAAAATAAGATGCAATAAATTTTGTCCCGTCTTATTTGCATAATTTAAAGGAAGTACATGTCATAAGGGAATCTTTTAGTCATTGATATAGGTTTTCATAAATAATTTTAAGCGCTAACTACTGAATGTCATGCAGAAATAGAAAAAGAGCAAAGCATTTATTCCAAATTTTTTGCGATTCTAAATCTAATAAAAATGTATTCATCGGTGCATAGAATGTAGTATGATTTATGGAACGCCCTATGTAAGAAAGAAGTAAAACCAATTATGTTTTTTAATTGTCAAAATTATACACGTCAAAATTGATTTCTAATTATTTTTCATAAGAAGAATTCTTTGTTACCTAGGCAAACAGGCTCAAGTAGAAAATGCTAAAAAAATTTAATATAGTGACAAGCATTTGTATCTTACTCACTTTAACCACAACCAAAGATCACTCCTCCTAAGTATCCAAAATAGTTTTGAGAGATCAACTCCTAATTTCTTGAAGCCGTAGAGTCGCTAACAATGGTCTCTATTTTTACCTGTTCTTTTTCTAATGATGAATGAACTTTCAGTTAAAGAAGAGGTTTATATAAAGCATTTAATGCATCTTCTTTAGCTCCAAATGTAACAATTGCCTCATTTTAATTAATTCTCATAAAACTCACTTTTTTTGTCTTTGTAAATTATATAGGCACATCTTATTCATATTTTATACAGTTCATGTAAAAATGTTGACTATCAGATCAATCTGTTTATAAGCTCATATTTTCCAATAAGCCAGTAAATGAACTATCAAAGAATGTCGAAATTTCTTGGCATTATCACCCCTTGTCTTGGAGAATTTCAAACAAAAAGACGCAAGATATTAATTTTTTTCCCTCCAACTAATAATGAATTGACAGTTAATGATTTAAGTGTTCGACATCCAAATCCGTGTCATTAGTTCACAGTATCATATTTTTTTACTTGCATACCAAACACGAATTCCATAGGAACGATTTGTATTGTATACCCACATATTGTAGACATACAGGGTCGTGTGAATATTGAAATTGATAAAATCGAGTAATGCAAACGCGGAGGAGAGAGATGAAAAATAAATATTACAAGTAATTTAATCTGATTTTCTACTGTTTTTAACAACTCACCACATATTGCAACATAATATTATTGTAAGAATATAGAAACAAATATTGGTTTTGCATTTTATTTATTCATTTATTTATTTAGTATGATATTTTCTTTAATTGTTAAGTGAAAATTGAAATGTCTGATTTTGATTGTTTTGAAAACAAGTTCCAACGCCTTATGACTTTAGAAACAGCGCATGCTAATAATACTGAATTTCAACATTAAAATATTGCCGCTTTAATTAAAAGTTTCTCCTCAGACCTTTCAAAGGAGTCGATCTGTCAGTGACGTTAAAATGTTGATGGCTTTTACGCATTTTAACTCTTTGTATTTTTATTTTATTTCTAAATAAAATCAAAAATATATTTAAAAATAAAGATTTTTAAAAATTCAATTTTTATTGCAACAATACTGCAAGTTAATTTTATAGCTTAAGGAGCAAATCAGAATCTCATGTGGGTTTTGTTGTAAGTGGAAATGGTAGCCACATATGACGTTTATAATAGTGTTTAGAAAAGGTGGGAGGTGTTTAATTGTATTGTCTACAACATTGATTAAGTAGAATACGGAAGATTGTACGCAATAAAATGATTTAAATTGAGAACTATAATGAAAACTAGCTTGGCTGTATGGTTAAATGTTTCGATTCGTGATACCATAGTTCCTAGTTCGACCACATATCGCAAATATTTCGGCAAGTATATTTTACCCGATGACTAAGTGAGTCAATGTTTGCGATGAAATTTGATTGACGCGAGATCATCGTATAAAAAAAGCCATTGACATGGGAATGCGTTGTGGCGTTCGTGCCCTATTGTAATATATTCCTTCATGGCATTGTGCACTGCACATGTTCGTGTCTTACGAGAGCGAATGTTTGAAAACCTGGCAAAATACTAATACCTGTATAATAAACTAAAGAGTCAAGAAAGCATTGCCACATATTGGTTCTTGACTCAGTGACTGAAACTATTAGAAGACAAAGAGAAACTCATACATAACCACCAACAATGTTAATGATTATATATTTTGGCAATGCATTGTGGTGATAAGTATGTAACAAATAGCTGGATATCCGTCGATTTCGTCAATGAGAACTCACATGGCCAATCAACTGATTAAACGTCGTATTGAATGAGAGTGAAAGTAGCTGAACACACAACATACACTCGTAGCATTGACGTAATCTTCATTTAGAATCAGCGTGGAAGTAATTTGAATAAATAGTTTGTCATGAAAATCATTAAGTATACTGGTCAGGAAAGGAGAGGTGAAAGGAAAGTTTAGGGAAAGAGTCAAAGCAACGAATTCTAAAAGTTAATAGAGTATCCGAAGAAATGCTTGGTCGTATACCTTCGGACTCTCTGATCATGTCAACGAATCCATCTCCACCTTTAGTCATTGTGTGGTCGCAAAACATACAAAACTAGGGTGTATGATTGGCAGGAACAGTATGAAATTCGGATCGATTGCATTGCATTATATATATTCTAGGTGAGCTCAAATCGCATCATCTACTTAGGTAGGAGACTTACTCCTCGGTCAGTTTTAACAATACCACTTGATGTGATGGAGATATTTAGGGAATTCAAAACTATCTCCGGTCTGACTACTTCTTATCCTCCTCCGGAAACTTTGTAAAGCTTAATAGACACTAAATTCCTTACTAAAAATTGGAAGAAAGTAATGAAGGAGGGTATTTAGAGTTAACAGGTCGCTATTCTTTCTAGAAATAATATTTCCATGATTTATGTATCTAGAAAATGGACTGAAATGTACCAATGATTTTTCTATTCCAAGAGAAGGTTGATGTATCGAATGGGAATTATATGAAAGAGTATTCACAGGCATATATATATATATCTATATAAATATATATATATATATATATATATATATATATATATATATATATATATATATATATATATATATATATATATATATATATATATATATATATATGCGCGCTTGTGTGTGTGTTTGTGAATGCGTGTCTTGTTGTTGTTGTTGTGTGTGTGTGTGCTGCTGTGTGTGTGTGTGAGTGCCACTTCCTAAACTCATTGCGTACGTAGATGTTGGTAGAAATGAAATGTACGATAAGTTTATATGCAGTAACTCTATAGGAAATCACGTTATGATTAGTACTAGATTTGAATTACACTGATATCCATACATACATGCATACATACATACATGCATACATACATACATGCATGCATGCATAAATACACACATGCATGCATACATACACACATACATGCATACATACATACATACATACATGCTTACATACATACACACATACATGTGTGTGTGTGTTGTATGTAAAGGAAAACCATATTATATGATGATGTTTGATAAACAGAACTATTGAATTGCTAAAAGCAGTTAGAAAACTTTGGAAAATGCAATGAAAATATAAATATTAGACTAATTAGTATAAATGAACAAAGGCACTACTTATAACAAACAAGATACTAGCTAATAGTAGGAAAATAATGTAGCAATTACAACGCATATATAAGAATTACTACCAAAATGCATGATATAAATGCTCATAAATGTGTTTAAAGATTGAATCTGAGATATTACCGATGTTGATATATATATACGAGTATTAAAGAAATAAACTACATAATGCATAAACGAATGGGATTATATCAAAAGCATTGATGTTAAATTAATTTATCTTAAATATATAAAAATCAAAAACTCACACACATATGCCATAATTATAGAAATTTAAAGAAGATATATGGAAGATCAGCTCGTCACAAATCAGTCGCTAGTTTTCAGTAGTTCATTATAAACTACAGCTTTCTGTCAACTCAGGGTTATCTCTCTTTAGTGTTCTCGATTGTAGAAGGAATAACAAGACAGAAATGCATATAGCCGTGTAATAGTGGGCGTCCATGATCTGATAATAATACATCTAATGTAATATTAGTCATAGCAGAGACGTAAAATATGGCTGTGTGAAGGATGTTGTTATCTGCATGTATTAGCAGATTTGCCTCAGTTTGTGCTGGCTGAAATATGCTATTATATGTCACATATTATTGACATGAGAGTAGAAGAGTTTTATGGTATTTTTATTTCCTAGTTTGTGGAGTCAATGGTCAGATGAGAATTATTTACTAATGGAGCTACATCTACTAATAGTTTAGAAGTACATCTAATATTAGTTCCATGGTAGATAATGTCTTATTATCTATATCCTTTCTTTTTTATTTTTTGGTTGTAATTTATGTTATACCTAACTTAGACCTGTTTATAACTCTCTATGTCGCATGCATTTGTGGCATGTAGGGTTGTGGCGACATGTTTCGAACACACCTTTGAGACAAATTTACAACAGATGATTTTTTTGTGGTTTTGAAACTGAGAACACATATGCGCATACATATATGCGTGTATATATATGTATATGTATGTATCTTTCTGTCTGTCTGTAACTCCTATATATATATCACTTATGTATTTATGTATATATCTACACACACACACACACACACACACACATATATATATATATATATATATATATATATATATATATATATATATATATATATATATATATATGTGTGTGTGTGTATATATATATGAGTGTGCATATGAGTGGCTGTGTAGTAAGAAGCTTGCAGTTCAACCACATGGTTCCGGGTTCATTCCCACTGCGTGGTATCTTGGGCAAGTGTCTTCTACTGTTGCTATGTTTATGTCCCCGTAACTTATCGATTCGGCAAAAGTGACCGATAGAATAAATACTGAACTTGCAAACAGTAAGTCCAGGAGTCGATTTGTTTGATCTGTGCTCTAAGATGGCTGCACTCAAATGACAAACAAGTAAAACGAATAAAAAAGAACCCCCCCCCCACACACATATATATATATATATATATATATATATATATATATATATATATATATATATATATATGTATCTTGAACAAAACTTTAGAAGCTCATTGGCTATAATGTGTGGCCATAAACAGTGACATATGTGATGTAGAACGGGGCCATCACAAATAGACGTTTTCAAATGTATTCACAAAACTTTCTACGTGGTCATTCTATTTGAAACGACTATAATAGTATACGATTCATTTTTATCATAGAAGCATATGGTTGCTTTTTCGCCCTAGGATACACTGGGTTAAATGCATACGAGTTGTAACTATCTGTTCGTTTACAGATATTTTAGAGCTTTATCAAGAGTGTTGGGTGTAACTGAAACAAAACGTAACTGTCACTTGTAGCAAGTCAGGCGATACCGTTGAGACAGACTTGATGAGAGAAGTACGTGTGGTGTGTATGATATACATTTTCACATAAATATAATATTTTCTATTCCTGTGTTATAAACGTAGAAAGAAGATTATAAGTTTTCCGCCAAACATTTCCTCCGCTATAATGATTGAATTTATAGAATTATATAAATGTTACTCTTGGTATCGAAATCCGCTTTAGTAGCTATACTATTTATTTAATATTAGTTATTCCATGTGTTCTATGTTTTCGCTGCGATCTAATTTGCAAGTTAATTTACTGTATCAAAAGTTGTACTGAAATATTGTATTACATGTGTAAGTTGGTTATAACACAATATAAAACGAAGATACCTACTTAGTTTATCAACAAATCATTATATACTTGTCTACTACTTCTCATCTATCTATCTATCTATCTATCTATCTATCTATCTATCTCTCTCTCTCTCTCTCTCTCTCTATATATATATATATATATATATATATATATATATATATATATATATATATATATATATATATATGTGTGTGTGTGTGTATGTATGTATGTATGTATGTGTGTTTATAAGTAAGTATGTATGTGTGCATATATGTACGTATGTGTATATATATGTATGCGTGTGTGTGTGTATGCATGATGATTAATGTAGAAAATAACTTAGTGCTTTCATTTGTGTTAACTAGTTGTTGCTTTAAAGTTATCACCTTAATATTTCATGCTAATTTAAAATGGCGATGTAGCAGAATAGTTATCACGCCGAGTGAAATGCTTAGCGGCAAATGCTTAGCCGTGTTTCCATTTTGAGTTCAAATTTCGCCGAGAACTACCTCGTCTTTAATCATTTTCGGGTGGATAAAGTAAGTACCAGCTCCGAGCACAGGACTAGAATCCATGCAATTGACTTAGCCCCTTGTCGAAATTGCTGGCCTTGTTCCAAACTTTGAAACTAATTTCAGGCGGCGAGCAGGCAGAGTCGTTAGCATGTTGGGCAAACAGCTTAGCGGCATTTAGTCCGTCTTTCCGTTCTTAGTTCAAATTCCACTGAGGTTGACATTGCCTTTTATTCTTTAAGTTCCAGTTGAGCACTGGGGTCGATATTATCGACTTACCTCCTCCTCCGAAATTGCTGACCTTGTACCAAAATTTGAAACCAATATGCAATGATTATTTAAATGTTGGCGAGATTTCCTCTTAGCAGCAATAGATCGATACATATCCAGTTATAATTATATAAACTAATAGTGACCTGTGATTGTTAATACCATGTACAAATCTAGGCAGACAGTATAATGAGACAACAGACTCATTGTTTTTGGCTGCTGTTGTTTTGCACGGCAATATAAGCTAAGAACTTATAGTCTCACGATCAAGTTGGCAAACTATTGTAATGGGAATTGCGGTGACACGTCAACATTTAAACAGAAATGATATGATATCAATATATACCATAATGGCATTCTTCGTACAATCATTGGCAACATGCATGTCGGAAGGAAAAGCAGATGGAGGTAAACACACGACATATAATTATTAAGAAGCGGCACAAATGCCTCTGTACTGTGATAAACCCGAAAAACATAGATGCATAACTTCATACTGCAAACTACACAGCGCATTTTTCTAACATTATCTACCAAATATTACAATACAACATATATGTTACTCAATATCACCATTTATATAACACACCCTCAAAATACAATAGCACACACTCTAAACCATTCGTTCTCATATGTTAGTTTACTTCATGGCACAATAATGATAAATGTCATAGGGTAAAAATTCTGTAAAATACGGAATAACTAGTATTTACCTTTATCCATATACCGTACCTAATGTTGAAAAGCCAGGACCCGCGCTTTTCACTTCGAGAAAACATACTCTCCTTATAAACATACTGAGTTACTTGTCAATAAGAGGAATTTTCCTTAACGTAAACTGCAGCTTTCGGTTTTTTAATTAAGCACATATATTAAGTATGTTATATTGATAAAATATTTACTACAAAGCTGCCTCTATTGCATAATTCAAAAATTATCTAATTTGTTTTATTTAGTATAGTAGTAGCTAGAAAAATTAAGAATAATATTTTTGATGACGCTGAAGCTTTTAATTAGACAAAAAATATCTGCAGTAAATTTAGGAACCTACTTGTAGCATAACATTTCAGAAATGGTCTAAATAATCATCCTCAATTATTATGGCACAACCTATAAGACATCACATCCGAAATACAATTATCCAATAACAAAATGCAATAAGCACAACACCTTATAAATAATTGCTACCCAGTAATATATCACAGTCACTTTCCTTATACGCCTACCATGCAATTATATATGGAAACAATACGTGCCCCAAACTATTGATTTCAAATTTTGGCACAAATCCAGCAATTTCGGGGCATTGGTTAAGTCGATTACATCAACTTCAGTACTTTACAGGTATTTATTTTATCGACCCCGAAAGGATGAAAGGTGAACTTGGCCTCGGCGGTATTTGTACTCAAAACACGAAGACAGACAAAATACCGCTAAGCATTTCGCCCCGCGTGCTAACGATCCACCACCTGGCTGTCTTTACGCGCCCTGAATTATTGCCATAACTTCTTTTCCCAAAATAGTTACTAACCAATGTTATAAAACAATCCACAATCCATAGCGCTAAATAATACCATCCATCACAACACAGGATTGTCACGTCTCAAACACTTTAGAAAGTAAGTCTGCACGATCTTGTGATCACTTGAGTGTAAGCAACATCGACATCATACTAACGAATAAAGCTCACCTGCACATTCGAAACCTTTCCTAGAAATAGCTGCCATATAAAACGACAAGTATATATTTTGTCATTCATGATGTAGTAGCGGGTTGCCTTTGTGCTCTGTCACCTAGCTTGGTAATTATGTGCATTGTTATGAGAGGCGTTGATGGTGATTTCGTAGCTAGTATGTTGTGTGAGGACGTTGAAGGTTACAATGACGACTATGTGTTGTATGAGGATATTGAGGATTACTGAATAGACTACGCGTTACGTGTGGTGATGATTGTGTACACTATGTCTTGTATGAGATTTTCCTTGTAATTGTGTATACTGTGATTCGAGGAGGTTTGCTGATGATGTGTAAACTGGTAGACTGGACTGTTGTTTGTGGTGATTGTGTAGGCTGTGATCTCTGTGTAAATATTGTGTAGTTTGTGTTGCGTGGGTAGAGATCTCGTAGACTATACTTGTTATGGATTGCTGGTCACCGTGGAGTCTACATATTGTGTAGGTTAACATTGATCCTGTATACTATAACTTGCATTTGTGACTGTGTTTCAAACTTGTTGTGTAGATTATGTTAACGTTCACCGCAGTTCACAGTGATTAAGTCTCTATATGCTGCCAAATCGTCGACAAATCATGTCCTTCAGATTTAAACAAGGTAATACACATCGGGTGATATACAGTGCGGATGGCCATGTACAGAATATCTTTGATCATAAAGAACATTGTGTGCATAAATGAGAAAATACCCAACAAACCTTACTACGCTAGGTTCATTCTGTATCAGTCCCATATCATAACTCACACGTTATCATATTTGCACAGATTACGCAACAGATTCTTCATAATTACCACACACTGCGCCAAGACAACCCACACTGAACATACATAATCGCTGTCTAATTCTATAGACACAACGCACACTCTGACATATCTTAAACCTGTTAGTATAAAATAAAAGAAATCACGGCAATGAAAATGTACATCTCATATTTTATACAATTGCTATCAAAATAGTATAAAACAACCGAAAAAACACAATGGAAAGAACATTTACTCTATCAAATAACCATCCGACTCTGTACTATAACAGTCACTATAAGTCAGACGGTACGTCTGAATTAAACGCAATGCAACAAAAACACGGCTTAAATTGCATCTACTTTGCTTTAGCTAAAAATGAAACGAATTATTAACAGAAACAAGGAGACCGATCGTAAAGAAAGCAAAAGAGATGCAGCATACAAACACTATAAATCCCACACTGACAAATCACAATACTGTTCACAAGCCTCAGGGACACGATTGTACATGTGGTGTTAAGTAGATTGAGGGAACTCGAAAATTTGACATATTTAATAACAAGAAAAATAACAACAACTGAAGTGTGCTTTGTTCAGGCATTATATGCAGTATTAGAGGTGAAGGTGAAATGTCATTCATTATTTAATAATAGTGATGTAAATTCCACTTTTTCTCAACGTTACTGTGGTCAGTTTCAAGATATTCTACTGAGAGCTATTTACTATCTTTAATTTTAATAAAATCATCTTAGTTTGCAGTATGCTACATCACGATATGTCAGGTGAATCAAATTAGCCTTGTCATAATTTTAATGCCTCAGGACTTTCGTCAGTAGACATTGTAACTAATTCATATATATATATATACATATATAGTTATATGTATGTATGTATGTATGTATATACATGCATTTATATCTACAGCTACACACATATAGGCGCATCGGAAAAAGTTTGCTTCCCAACCACATGGTTTCGTGTTCGCTTCCCCTGTGCGAAGCCTTGGGCAGCTGCATTCTGTCTTGTACTCTATCCTCAGAACTACTAAAGCATTGTGAGTGATTTGGTAGAAACTAAGACACGCCCATCGCATATATATATATATATATATATATATTGGGCCATCCCATAAATAATGCGTTTTTTGAAATTGCATAAACTAAAAGTCGGAGTGGGGCGAGATAGACTACTTGCATGAACTTCTTATAAAATCAGGTAGCAATTTTAGCTTGTACTTATTTTTAGTGCACGTTTCAAAGAGGGCAGTTCGATTTTAGCAGTTATTTTTTCAAAGCTATAATGGAAGTGACAAAGGAGGATATTCGGCATTTTTTGCTTTATGAGTTCAATAAAGGTATTATCAGAACGGGCAGTGCGAGGAATATTAATTCAATATCAGACAATGCAGTATCGGACAATTAATGCAGATCGGACAATAAGCGTAAGCAAGTGTCAACGGTGGTTCCAGAAATTCCGAGCTGGAAACTATAGTCTAGAAGACGAGCTACGTCCTGGAAGATATGTAGAGCTCGACGAGGACGTTCTGCAAATACTGGTGAAACAAATACCATCCTAACTGTTGAGGAACTAGGAGAGATGCTTGGATATGGTCATTCAACCATTCATTGACACCTGGATATCGTCGGAATATCAGCAAATTGGATCAATGTGTTCTTCACAGATCTTTCGAGTTTAATCGTGCGCAGAGAATGAATGTGTGTTCTTCTTTGCAGTCAAGTCTCACGAAAGTACTTTTTTGGGACTATATAGTGACTTCTGACGGGAAATGAGTTCTCTATAAACATGTCAAGCGCCGAAGACAGTGGGTAGGGAAAGGAGAAACAGCGGCACCTACGTATGGCGTTGTTGTTTAGAGGAATATGAATGGTTTAGTCCACTTAGAATTTTTAAACCCAAACCAAACGATATTAAAGGAGATCTTCTCTAAGCAGCCTCAGTGGCTTAAGTCAGCATTTGAAGATAAAGGACCATCTTCGGTTTCAAACCAAAGGTGTTCTTCCATCAAGCTAATGCTTGGCCACATGCAGCTTAAAGACTGGAGTAGTTCGAATGGGAAACGATGCCCAGCCCACCATATTCGCCAGACATTGCCTCATCTGATTATCATTTATTCCGGAGCCTCTAAAATTGTTTGGACGGAAAAAAATATGAATCCTGTTGACGAGGTCAGACCGGTACTGGAGGAGAATGTTTTGCCACGGACAAGTGAATTTTGGAAGAGGAGCCCTGCAGGTCCAGCGAATAGATAGAAGAGCATTGTAGAAAATGAAGGAGAGTATATTTGTATATCTTAATTTAAAAATAATAAAAGAACTATAAAAAAAACCCGCATTATTTATGGGCTGACCCAATATATACACATAAGGTTATTACCAGTTCAAGTATACTTGATAAATATTCGAACCGGTATGAAAGCGATTCACTCTATTTTGTCAAATACACCAGAATCAGCTCGCATCACTACTTACCCAGGTTGTGTGATGCAATTATTTCGGAGTGGTTATCTCCTCTGCAGCCACAAAAAACCAGACTGGGTGCGTTGTGAGCTTATAAGAAAGATTGTCTCTCTTATGATATTATCATTATTATACTATGCATGGTACCACTAATCGGGATAGCTAAGTAGTGATGTGTATAAATGCAAGGTATTTATAATTTGAAATATTCTTGGGGCATATTGAAACCCGTCAGAAACTCATTCAAGCTGTTTTCTTCGTAACTGAGGAGAATTAGCTTATCAACTCTGAGCAGTTAAACATGCAAAGAGTGTTGGATTTGAAATCGGAAGGACAAAATAACACGTAGATACATTTAAAATTCCGCATTTCTCTCACCATAATAATATTCATAAGAATATTATACAATACTGATTTAAAATGTTGGCACCGGCCCAGCTATTTCGGGGAGAGAGGATAATTCGATTGCAACGATTTCAGTGCTAATTATTACATATGTTATCGGACCCTGACGGATGAAAATCAAAGTCGACCTCGATGGAATTTGAATCCAGAACAAAATGACGGACAAAATGCCGTTAAGCATGTTTCCCAGCATGCTAACAATTCTGCCAGCTCACCACCTTACTAACATTATATAATATGAAGAAATATTAAGATAATTACATGAATAGTAACGCAGGTAGAAAAACAGATTGTCATCTACGAGTTTTAGTAATTCGAATAGCATAAAGAGAAGAAAATATTAAATTAGAGCATATATTATGAAAACACCAAAAGGATAAAACATATCTATCCAATATAAACGAATGCTGGAGGTTGCTGTAAAAATAGAAATATAATATTGAAAGGAGAATGGATCTACGTAGATGTAATAATAAAACTGATTTATTTAAGGAAACATGAAGTTAATAGTATATACATCACTTTAAATAAACGAAAAATAACGAGCAACCTTAAAGAGAATGAATTTGAATGCAGTGATTTAGATAATTGCACAACCGTTAGAGAGTTGGAAGACCAATAATACAATTAAAAATAAAATGCCCTAAGACTTAATTGAAAGAGCGAGCTTTTGTTATAGAAAGCCCCATCGTATTGTAATATGAGGCTTTCTGTGAGAAAGTATAAAAGTCAAATACATCACAAAAAGACGTTTAAACCAAGAATATACAAGGATCTTGAAATAGAAATATGCAGGATATAGGGGTGTATGGTACCATCATTATTGGGTTACAATTATAATAAAGGACATTCAATGAAAATGCAAATACAGAAGTCCCGCCCCTGTGTTTACAACGCTATAATGGCCCCAGATTACCACAAAATATATCCTAAGAAACTATTTATAATTCAATTGCATATATCACCAACGTACGTTGCATTATTTAAAGCACACACGATACAGTATGGTTAATTGAGATAACAGACACTAGCACAACTCTCATAATCTGTGCAGCACACGTTTTACACCAGAATTTCCCGGCACTATGAAATACAATACATCTCATACAATATATATTCTACACGAGAAAGTGTTGAAACACTAGAACAACTCTAGAGGCAGGAAAATAAATCCCATAAGAAACTTATCCCTGTACAGCATACACGTACCGGCCTATACTTCCAAAGGATAATGTTGTACTCACTTGATGAATATAATAGTAAAAGATTGCACAAAACTACGAAAAATCATAATATCTTGTGAAAGAGCAATAACAATTTGCATAGAAGTACACATCGTGAAATTTATACACCTGGCAATATTTATTAGTGTGCAACAAAATATTTGGGAAGGGGTAGTAAAACCACAAAAAGAAACAATACACTATTTTTTTTTATATCTTTCATAGTAAATAAGTCCTTGTGTCTATGATAAATCTTTGCATAATATAATCTTTGCATTGTTCATACTCACTCTAGTCTCCAACTTGCTACCACTAACCGAAAAGTTCAGCAGCAAATTCAGATCATTAGGACAGAAATGAATTATTGCTAGCATTTTCAAATGCTCAATGTTAAAGACTATTAAATCTGTAGAATTTGAAAGCGTGGAAAATTATAACTCTTGCTAACAATGTGATATCAAGCATGGTCTTCACCGATCGTTGACCCTTCAGCCCATACATTCTTTTTCTAAGCGATAAAATAATTTCAGACAGCATTATTCAGAGAGCTGACACAGTAAAGTCAGGTTTAAGCAGAAATAAAATCTATGCACAATCATTGAAACTGGATCAGCAAACCATTTTATTCCATTTCTTGCTAGGCAGAAGTCACAATATTTGCAAAAGAAAATAATGAAAATAAATGAAAGACAAAGTGCAGATAAAATTAGAGGTTAAAGAAAAATATCACTTAATACTTAATGTGATCGAAAATACAACCACCATAATAAAGATGAAGCGAGAAAAACAACCGTTAGAAACACAAAATAATGTTCGCTAAATCAAGGAGCGCTAAGACAAGGTCTCGCAATATCGCAATGAATCCACTGTTATGATAAGAGATAAAATTTCTTTGACAAATAAACAGTGCGTCTATGAAAGATAAATGATTTTACAAAGACTTAAACCCCAAATGAAAATAATAAAGAACAAAGTATAGAGTTATTTGCAAAAGAGATAGAAGGATATAGCGTATCTGTTATGGAAAACATACTAAGCGCCACCGGAGATGATGTTCAATTGAATATGTGTGACAACAGAATATTTGTGAAAATAAATAATAATAAATAATTTAGATAAAATGAAATACGCAAACATAGAAAACACTAGAGCGTGAGAGATTTAGCTAAGATATTTAACAGGTTTCTTTTATTCATTTACTCGTTTTCTGTAATGAAATATGTCCATGCTATGTCACTGCAGTAAACAATAAGGTCGCTTACATCGACCAAGCAATTATTTTATCGATCTTTGGAGGAAACTGCGTAAAATAGATGTATGTGGAATTTGAACTCAGAAAGTAAAGAGGTGTAACTCTGTAAATGTAGCATAGTAATTTGTTCGATGCTCTAGAATTTCTGTTATACAATTTACAAGAAGAAAAGAAACTAAACGGTAAACTCATTTCAAAGGATATTTGCACGGAAAGAAAGAGAAACAATGTTTTTTCTTTTTTTTTTTCAGAAGAACAGAGATAATTCTAAAAAGGCATAATTTGGATCTATCGATCAGTAGCTGATCGATAAAGCCATGACCGATAACTGTGGGAGAGGAAAGAATAACATTAGCATGATTTGGATTGATTACTAGAAGGTCTCGGCACTCGTATATTCTGAAAATATTGCTGTAGAGAAGCCATTACCAATAATAAGCAGGTACATCAAACATGACATGAGTATATGTGTTACATCTGTACAGATTCAAAGAAACGTGTGAATTGTAAACACAAAACCAGCTCCCATGGGGAAAGGAATATTCCACAAGACTCCATCTTTAAATCCCTTCTGAGTTAGTACATATCGCATCATGTTAAATGATGGCGTATATGGATAGAGGTAATAAAGTGTCATAGCATTGATACACAGCTCGGATTTAGTAGAGAAAACGTATCGATGCAACCATGAAGACAGAAGTATTATTAAATAAACAAAAACGCGCTAATACTATGCTACGACGATGAAAGTCGTTACAGTGTCATATAAAACACTTTACGGTATCAGTTCCGGTGCCTTGTGCTCTGAGATCAAATCGTATTCAGATCACCTTTGTTGTTTCTCATTTCATCCGGCTTCGACTGGTAAAGTATATTCCGACTATTGGGGTTGATACTTTCTCTTATTGAATCAGTTTGTCCTGCGTGCCTCAATTTGGCCATGACTGATCTTGATGTTTGTAAGACCACACAATGGATGCCATAGTTCCAGAAAGATGATGCCGAAAAATTATAGAATCTTCTTCAATCTTAGAGCGTTGGTTTCATTAAATTAGACATGTCGATAACAAAAACCACGATAACGGCACCGTTATTCTAAATTTGTGCAAACTAAACTATGGGATATCACTGATAATGTCGTTTACAAGCACGTGAGATCTGACCGAGAGCGCAGTGACTCATTTCGACAGAAAAAATTACATCTAATATGTCATTGAAGCCGCACAAAAATGATCAAATGGACCGCATACTTCGGAGGGTAATGGTAGAATGAACAATAATGGAGATGTTCTTCCATGGTAAGTGTTTTGATGGGAAATCGTTTGTTTATAACAAAGCAATTGCAGTGTGGAAGTCATAAGTTAGTCATTCAGAGAGACCGTCAACTTCACTTACATATTTATTTTAATAATGTGGTGTTAAACTTTCCGCCGCTTGAAATTGCGACTTGTCCTCTGACAAATACTTTACTTACATTTCAAAATGAATATAATTAAAAACAAACATAACTTAGACGATAATTAAGCCAAGAGCAGACAATAAAGACATAAGTTAATGAAAGTTAATGAAACGCGTACAATGAATTGGTAAATTACGAAATAAAGAAACGCATAGATACTCAATGAAACACTAAATAGATGTTTGAGTCATGTGAGGAGTTTAGAAATAACTCATCATATTACATGTGTTTATATTAAGTTTTTATACCGCTGCACTTTGATGATTTCCCTTCCGTGGCATTATTGAAATTCAGAACAAATTGACATCTTTGCTCTATATAGTGCTTGCTTCTAAATTATGAGAGCCGAGTAGAATATAGATCACTAAGAGATCTTATAATACCGGTACATGCCCGATGCTTTTACCTGTTAATTATTAAGACAAGCTTTACTCCAATGTCACTGTCATTATTGCCCATAAATTTCCTTTTTCAGATCGTATTGAAGTTGTCTCCTTTGCTTCTTACAGTTTTTAGATTTTAAGCACATCCAGTTCTGGATTTTGTCTGGTAAAACCATGGACAATCACAGGTAATTGAGGGATTTCAACGAAATATAAAAGTAGGACCGTAATACATAAAATAATATAAAAAATTAAGTGTGCATTATATACGAGATAGAAGTACTTATACGACAGATGAAAATCTATCGAGAAAGCAATATTCTATTATTTACAGAATAATAATTATAACAATTCTTTCCAGGACAACATATTCCATAAACATATTTTAGCTCTAAGCTATACCGTCGCTAAGTAATCGTGGATTTATGTGTTTCATGAATTGCGTGTTACAACGATTGTTGTTTCCTGTACTATGCTATTACGTTGAGTAAAATAAAATAGTATCTATCGAAAATGTATCTGAAAGAATCTATTCAGGTACATCTATTGTCAAACCAGCAAGAGAACGTCGACGTCACTCGACGTCACTGCCGCCGCCGAACCTCACACAAAACCCACTTTACCTATCCAAACCTGTCTAAATCACGTATGTGCAACATGTTTCGAGAGCGGAACCTCATGCGATACGGCTCGTCACGAGTGGGGTCGCATTACTAAACAGAAAGTTTATATTTGGTTACGCATGCCATTCAGGATGTCCCGCAGGCTACAATTTAACTGTGGCTGAGGTAAATGTTGATAAGGAAACACAATGGTTGACGTAGCTCCAGATATGTGATGTCTAAAGAATAGAGGGTATATACACGAATGTGGCGTCTTTAATTATAGAGCCTTGGTTCCATCACGATAGAAATGTGCATAGAAGAACAAAGATAACCGCACAGTTATTATAATTTGGTGCATGCTAATATTGGAGTCCTTTCCACAAAATAGCTCAAGTATTTTCCCAAGATTACAAATTTATACAACATGAAGAAATATAGAGCAATCATTCGCCAGCGATTATACCTTGGTAACATATTGTATAATCTCTAAATGTTTTAGCCCTTAGCCAGTAGATAGGATCATCTTGTTTGACCGCGCACCCTTGGCCAAGTGGAGCGTGCAAGATGCGACAGCTGGAAGGAAAGTGAGCAGCACTAGTAATAGGCTAGGGTTCATTTCAACAGCTTTGTTTCATAAAATAATGCACCAGCCAATCCAGGAATTGAACCCATGGTATGATGGTGATGAAATAAGCAGCCTGAACAGTAGGTCACACCGTTACACATATGAAAGAGTTGAGCTGATTGGGGTTCTATAATTTTAATTATTTGTTCTACCTTAGAATCTTCAATGACAAGTGAATCATGGGGATATTTAAAATCAGAACATCACCAAACCTACGTAAATTTTCTAAAATATTAATTAAACGTTCACGTTTGAAAAAAGAAAATAAATAAAATAAAAATCGGTAGTTCTGACCGTTGAGGGTCATGTTAAAAACGAGTACAATATTAAAGTTAAAAAGAAAAACCTTCAATAAAAATACATATCTTTTGTTTTTTTCTTGTTTGAGTTATTGTTATTGGACAGCAGCAATGATGGGGCACCGATTTGAAGAATGTTTAGTCGAGCGAATCGACTTCAGTACTTATTATTTTTTTACAAATCTGGTACTTAATCAATCAGTCTCTTATGTGGAGCCCCTAAATTGCGGGGACATAAGCAAACCGATATCGGTTGCCAAGTGTTGGTAGGAGACGTACATAGACACAAGGGCACACAGTCAAACACACACACGCACACACACACACACACACACACACACACACACACACACACGCACACACACACACACAAATATACGTTAACCATAAGGAAAATTGAGATCTGGACATCAAAAATTTATTTTAAAAATATTTATAGCATATTACAAAGACCTACATGTGTTTCCGTTGCAGTGACCGTACAGTGCTCGAGATGCAACCTTGTAATATTGTCAGTGCGGTTTCATCAGGGTATGTACCTTAGGTCTGCTACGAATTAATAATGCTGTAAACAACTATAAGATAAATATTATTAATAATATTTCCCACTCTACGGAACCTTTGCATTACTGAGTAGTACACACGGAAACACCCAACCAGTAAACTTACCTATGTCTAACAAATTATTATAGGCAAGGATATTGGAATAGGTACCGCTGTTGGCCGGAATCTGGAACCAAACTGAGAGCTAAAACGGCATCTGCTTGTATAATACATCCCTGCAAACTTACTTATACATAGTGATCTGATCAATACGTATCCGGACTGTTGCCATTGTAACGAAGCTAAAGCTCGCAGAATAAAACTGCTTGGTACATATTGACAGAAAAAGTGGAGCAAAGAATCAGCATCAAATTTTGCCAAAAGCTTGGATACTTACTCAGTTGCCTACACAAAATTTTCAAAAAGTGTCCATCATTTTCCACACAATCAAGGGGTCTTTTGCAAGTGAAGCGCGAGTGTCTTTTTAGTCAGCTCAAACCAGTTTTCGCAGTAATTTGGGAGACACGTGTCTCATAACCAAATCTTCAGTGATAATGAACCGAACCGGAATTAATCTGCACATCCTCTGATAACTCACGGATGGTGATTCGACGATTTTCCCTCACAGCTGCAATCATATCTGCGATGTTTTTCTCAGTTCTGATGATTGCAGGTCTCTCAGAACGTTCGTTAGTATCGACATTTTTTCAGCCATCTTGGAAAAGGGTGAACCATTCCTGCACTTATATACCCCTCTCCATAAACTTTCTGCAAATTTACGTAGGCCTCTGAGCAGGTATCGCCATGACTACTTTCTCTGTCATGGTCAATGCGAGGATCACACGCTACACACCTTCCTTCAAAAGTCTGCTGTAAACAGGAATGACCAAGCTGGAACGTTAAAAGGTAGAGTTTATAGATAACAGAGTTCAAGGTTAACATTTCCCAAGTGGCTTCACTCCGTATGCTTTAGCATCGGTATTATGACAACACTACGGATAATTATTGATCAGCGCTTGTATTATAAAGGCAGGGAGTCGGCAAAATCCTTACCGCAGCCAGATAAGTGCGTGCAGCATTTTTAAAGACTACACTTCAAGTTCAAACTTCGTAGAGGTCGATTTTGCCTTTCATTCTGTCGGTGTCGATAAAATAGGTACCAGTTGAGCACTGGGCTTGATATAATCGACTTTGACTGCCCTCCTGAAATAGCTGGCTTTGAGCCAGAATTTATATACCTACACACACACACCATACTCACTCACACAATAGATGCAATGTGAGAGAGAGATTAAATTAAAGAAATATTACGAAGAGAATATGACACATAGTAGAGAATAAAGGAGGTCTTGAAGAAAATAGACAAGAACTGTAGAGAGAACGTTGGAGGAAGGTAGGAAAAAAAAAAAAGCTGAGTAAGTGGGAAAATGAAGATTTTGAAATAATGGAGGAAAAAAGCTTGAGAAAAATACAAGTAAAACCATGCAAAAAGTGGAACGAGTTGAGAGAAAATAAGCAAAGAGGCACGCAGATGAAAAAATTTAGAGTGGAGACTCGAGAAATGAATGAAATGAGATAGAAATACAACAAAAACGACAAGAATAACCTGTGACAATACCGAAATAAAATTAAAAAATAAAAGCTATCTTACAGAAAGAATAAATTGATAATCAGGAGAAATGACATAAGAAGTAAAATAAATCACGAGTTAAATCAACATTATCTTTTATGTAAGACGTTTTATAAGAAAGAGAAAAGTATAGGTGAGTAGTCTATTCCACACGTATAATATAAACTGAATTTAGAAACAGGATATATTGAAAAGGTAACTCTTAAGAAGAGAGAATATATTAGTTCAGTGCGAGACTGTCTTACAAATAGCCAACCTTATTTTCTATTGAAAATATATTTGAAAGAATTCAATTTCTTATTGACATTGTTCATAAAAACGCGACGCTTTTTTGCATTTATCTTAACTATATATAGTCATTACCAATTGAAATTGCCTTTCAGGTAATTCTGAGCTAATCGTTTAGGTGCAGTTGTTTAGAAGCATTTGTGACCTTGTAACACCTAGAAAAACTTAAGCATATTCTGTGTAAAACGTCTTTTAAAATGTTACTTGTCCATATTGTTTTAAAAAGCAGAAGTTTGATCAGGAATATAATGAAGTAAAAAAAGACAAACCGGCGTATATGCATACAGATATAATACTTTCGTACAAATATACATATGTATACACAAACATACACATATACACACAATCACATACACACGTACACATTTATGCATGTATACATATAATCATGCTTGCAAGTTTACATGTATCACT